>NC_061096.1:7388011-7438011 GCF_015104395.2 Macrobrachium nipponense
TATATATATATATATATATATATATATATATATATATATATATGGTGTCCACAAAGTCCCAGTACCATTACAAGTATTTATTTATTGTAATAGTACTGGGAATCATGGACTGTATATATATATATATATATATATATATATATATATATATATATATATATATATATATATATATATATATACAAGTGGCGTTTAATATGATATTCACGCTACTTCGGGAATATCCCCGACAGGGAATAATCACCGAAGGGGCAGTATAAGTGATAAACAGATGGGTACTGAAGTGTCTCGATCACTCAACACAGGACTTACCCTTTGACTCAAGTTCATGGACGCGTCTTTTAAATGACCAAGCTTCTTTTTGGAAGTTACAGCCATCCAGGTCTCTGTAACCAAGAACAAAAGTAATTGTGAGTTCCTTCCTGCGACGGAAAGAAGAATAACAGATACGTATGTATATGAGAGAGAGAGAGAGAGAGAGAGCATCTGAGTCCCTTAGTTTTGTATGAGAAAGGCAACGACAAAGCGAGAGAGAGAGAGAGTGGGTAAACAAATAAAAATGAGAAAGGGAACTTTTGACTCTTTAATTCGTCGTGATAATTTTCACTCAACTTTCAAGTGCCCTCGTACTAAGCCTCTCCACTTGGAAGTTAAGTAAAGCACCAGGCTAATTTTCGTCTTGTTCTTTTCTTTCTTTAAAGTCGGATGAAGCCTTGCAATTACACTGAAGGGAAACATTAGATTTTAGTCATTTTGAGAATTTTGATAATGCAGGCACATTAGGAGTTTCTTTATTTTTGATTAATTTGATATTAATAACTGGCGTCGCAGCTACCAAATTTATCAGCGTCAAAAGCAACTTAGTTACAGAGCTTATGAACATGTTGGGAATCCGAATGGCGTCACAATTAGTAATACCAAACCAATCAATCGATGTCTGATTGGCTTGGTATTAGCAGTCGGCATGGCGCTTACAAAGGACACAGCCACGGGAAAGCTTCTCATTTGAAATAAATTACATGAGTAAAATGGCGGAAAGAAAAATTACAATTAGAATGTAGATGAACATGAAAAGTTACAATAAATTAATGGTTAAGGGTTTCCTATACTACTTAAATGTCTTTTCGAAGGTTTTCATACCAAAGCGGTTGTTTCAAAGCATTTGATAAAACGCAGTACACAAAGCATTACTCAACAATCTATAGATAATTCCGTTCTTAATCAAAGAGAAAATTCTTCTTACTGCGATACTTTTATGGTTTTCTGTGGAGAAAGAATCGACCATAAATAAATGACATTTACAAGATGAAATGCCAGAGAGACTAAAATAAGAGGTTAAATTGACAAGATGGGTTTTACTGAAGACAAGAGCAAGAGATAATAATTTTTTTTGAAGAACGTGATTTGCTTTCCTTTACACCTCATTGATTCTGGAATGGCATTAGGAGATAACTTTTGAGGATAACAGGAACAAGAGGCCAAAATTTAGATGTCTTTTGAGGAAGACAAATAGACAGATTTTACGTGATGTCTTTTGTAGAACACATGAATAATAGTGAGAATTCAAAAGTTGTGTTTTGAAGAAAGCCAGGATATGGAGTCGGAATATACTACATGTGTCAAGACCGACGGTTCAAAATCTATAAGCGTATTTAGAGTATAGAGAGATTATGGCACGAATTATGAGGAAGACACGATGAAGGAGTCTAAATTTCAGACATATCTTTGGAGGAAGACTGCTTTAGTGAATCGAAACTGACGAGATCTCCTTTGAGGAAACAAGAATAAAAAGAGTTAGATTTTACAACATATCTTTTCAGGGTGATAAAAACCACAGATTTCACGAGAAGTCACAAGGGAAATGGGAAAAAAAGAGGTCACAAGTTTACGAGATATCTTTTGAGGAGGGCAACAAGGAAGGGTCAGATGGCTTTTGAGGAAGACAAGAATAAACGAGTGGGATTCATTACATGTTTTTGAGAAAGAACAGAACAGAGAGTTAGAAGTGACGGTAAAAAAAGTCTAGGGTTTCCCGAGCTGTATTTTGTGAAGATAGGAACAGGGTTTCAGATTTACCAGAAGAGATTTACCTATCACTGTAATTCTGTTTTCAATCGGGTTTTATTTTTCGCCTGAAGATATTCTGTTTACTTTTGCTGTGCAAGTTAATATATTTTGCGGTTATTTCGCCTGGATATTGACACATTCTGAATAATAATAATAATGATAATTTATTCCACCAGTCTATAATCTCAAACTTGTTTATAAGAAACGGTCAGATTAAACACCACCTCGTTCATTCCCAGGATACCCGTGAAAAAATCCAAGATTTTCGCGAAGAGACTGACAAATTTATTATAATCCTTTCTGACTTAAAATCGAGTGTGACTGAACCCTATAACGTGAAAACTACAACACCAGAAAATTTGTTTTTATTGAAGACGGCATCTTTTTTAGACGGCATCGTTTTTTCTCTTGATAGATTGGGCTCGGGTCCAAATTAGTACACTAGAAGATTTAGAAAGAAAATCAATATGCGTTTATAAAGAGTAGTTCTTCTATTTAGTAAAGATCAAAGTTGCCGGTATTTTAAACGGAAGAAGTGTGTGTGTGTGTGTGTGTGTGTGTGTGTGTGTGGGTGTATGTGATTATTTAAGAGAGAGAGAGAGAGAGAGAGCAAAATAATCTTATATTTGATATTGTAGGTTCACCTGGAAAATATAATTTACGCCTTCTCACCTTCTCCTTTTCTTTAACTCTGTATTAGCTATCTTAATCCGATACTAAATTAAATTCAAAGGGAACGCAGTGGGTAATTCCTTGACAGTTTTCGCAGTATGGCAGACTTGGGTTGCCCTCCTTCAATTAGAGCTAACAACAATAAACTTTTCAAGGTCGTTTCCTCTTCGCTGTTTACTTCTGAAAATTGTTTTGATCGCACAAATCTTGGCAGTATATTTCTCTCTCTTGACAAGGTTTCCTCATCCTCGCGGGACCTGAAGCATCATTTTCCTTGCAAGTTCCGAAACTACCGTTTGTAAGCGATCACTTAAATTTCATGCTGTTTATGAACGAGTCTCCTGATAGTAACCACTGCATGTATGTGTTTGATTACTTTTTCATGTTTAAAGTCATTGCAACTGCAACCGAATGATTATTTTTTTAGCACAGGCTTAAAAAAAAAGTCGGAAGAAGGATAGTTTTTCAACCACAAAGGACACAGCAAATCTACTTCTTAATTAATGAAAAGAGGGTATAAGTTAGGAAGAACAGAAGACGAAGAAGATAAGGCCGAAGCTTGGGATTAGAAAGACAGAGAGGAACCAGTTGTCAACTACAAAACTGTGACTACAATGACCAAAGCTCTGTATTGAACTACAAACAAAGTTTCGAGACATCCCGTGAATTTAGCGAGGACAATACTGAAGGGGTAGAGGAGTTATTTCGTAAATGTTTGAAAATTATACTCAATCCTCGAAGTTGTGGCCTTTCAACTGCCATAAAAGATAAACAACAGTTCACAATTAATGTCCTGGAAATTTTAATGGCTATATACTATATACTTTGCTTGTGTTACGGCATCATAAATTCACTTCAGCAGGCTGTTGTTACGGTAGGCGCTCTTGGAAAGCTTCGCCGGTTATATCTTTCTCTTTAATTATTTTACATTTCCTATTTCCTCATAATGTATAAAACCATAGGAAGCCGATACCGCCATCATTTTTACAAAATAGCGGAACTATCTTCGTAGCCAGAATTTTCGTCATACCTTAGTAAAGTTTAAAAGTGAAAGAAAGAAAGATAAAAAAAAAAACTTCTCGAAACCTTCGGCTTCAGTTCATTCTGATCACAATGGATTTTTTCCCCCTCTAAAACATGACGATAATAGAAAAAGGAATCTCTTTCAGCAAAGTTGGCGAGCTGACACAAAACGTCATTATACGCCCTGATGGGAAAGAACACAGCCCTGAGACTCAGGGTTCATTGTAGCATCGCGACTGCGGAGGCTTGATAACGTTATTAAAGTGTCAATCAATAGACCCATCGGGTAAATTGCGACAAGGTCAATCTTTGTTTATTGTCACATCAGGAATACAATAACGCTGGAGGCTGCGCGATGTCTGCTTATTTGCCTTCGATTCAGTTTTTGTCTCTCTCTCTTACAATACTTAGCTACAAATCTCTACCTATACATGTCAAAACACAAGTACCCAAATTTATGCATAATGTCGCTATTAAAATATATACTTAAATAGTTGAACCATCCTTTTCTTTTGATGCATAACTTTTCACTCCAGTTCTAATCGAACGCTCTTGAAGCCATCCCCTGTAATACTGAAATCTTATAGGGGGTATTTTAATTGACAACACTTCTTCAAGCAAGAACACTCTTCTACCCTCTTCCACACTCCTATGTGTAAGCATGCTAGGTGTTCCTTCACTGTATACTGGCCATTCCATCTCTGTCTGCCTGGCGCTATATATATTATATATATAATATATATATATATATATATATATATCTATATACAATATTATAATATATGTTATCTATATTACATATATTTTATATTATATTATGTATATATAGCTATATATATATATATATATATATATTTATATATATATATATATATATATATATAGATATATATATATAGTATATAATATATATATATAATGTATCTATATATATATATATATATATATATATATATATATATATATAATATATATATACTATATAATATATATAATATATAACTATATATACTATATATATATATATATATATATATTATATATATATATGTATTTATCATATGATGATCTCTATATTATATATACTATATATATATATATATATATATATTATCATATATATTATATATATATATATATATATATATATATTATAATATATATATATATATCTAAATAAACACAAACACGCACAAACTATGAGCTACACACTGCTTCAGTGCACGTAATGTTGTATTTATTCCTAATAATAGCACTACTTACGAAGAAAGCTCACAGCTGCAAATACACACACGCACACACAAAAAACAATATATGCACTAAATTTCAACTACACTGCTTTCTGACATACGTCTATGAACTTTAGCAAGATGACAGTTTGATTTTTAATTATGTTATTGACAATGAGGGTGCAACGACCGACGAGACGGTCAACCACATATTATTATTATTATTATTATTATTATTATTATTATTATTATTATTTATATTATTTTTTTTTTTTGCTTTATCACAGTCCTCCAATTCGACTGGGTGGTATTTATAGTGTGGGTTCCGTGGTTGCATCCTGCCTCCTTAGGAGTCCATCACTTTTCTTACTATGTGTGCCGTTTCTAGGATCACACATCTTCTGCATGAGTCCTGGAGCTACTTCAGCCTCTAGTTTTTCTAGATTCTTTCCGGGTTCGGGATCTAGGGATCGTGCCTAGTGCTCCTATGATTATGGGTACGATTTTCACTGGCATTCCCATCCATATCCTTCTTATTTCTATTTTCAGATCTTGATACTTATCCATTTTTTCCCTCTCTTTCTCTTCAACTCTGGTGTGCCCATGGTATTGCGACATCAATGAGTGATACTTTCCTCTTGATTTTGTCAATCAACGTCCCAAGTCTGGTCTGTTTGCACGTATCACCCTATCCGTTCTGATACCATAGTCCCAGAGGATCTTTGCCTGATCGTTTTCTGTTACTCCTTCAGGTTGGTGCTACGTACCACTTATTACTGCAAGGTAGCTGATGTTTCTTGCACAGGCTCCAGTGGAGGGCTTTTTTGCCACTGAATCATGCCTCTTTTTGTACTGGTTCTGTGCAATGTGCCGGGCATTCACTTGCTATGTGGTTTATGGTTTCATTTTTCGTATTGCACTTCCTGCATATGGGAGAGATGTTATTTCCGTCTATCGTTCTTTGAACATATCTGGTTCTTAGGGGGGCCTGATCTTGTGCAGCTGTTATCACCATTCCTTCAGTTTCCTTCTTTAGCTCTCCCCTCTGTAGCCATTGCCAATTGTCATCGCTGGCTAGTTCTTTAGTCTGTCTCATGTATTTGTTCTGTGCATTGGTTTGTTGTGCCAGTCCTCTGTTTTGTCTTGTCTTTCTCCTGTCTCTGTATATTTCTGGGTCTTCGTCTACTTTTATTAGTCCTTCTTCCATGCGCTCTTTAGCCACTCGTCTTCACTGTTTTTCAAGATATTGCCCCATGCTCTGTTTTCGATGTTGACCGCAGTCCTCTATTACTTAGTAGTCCTCTCCCTCCTTCCTTTCGTGTTATGTATAGTCTGTCCGTATTTGCTCTTCGGTGTAGTGCTTTGTGTATTGTCATATGTTTCTAGTTTTTTCTGATCTATGCTGCGGAGTTTCTGCCTTCGTCCATTCCAACTATTCCTTGCGCTGTATCTGATTACTGGCACTGCCCATGTGTTTATGGCTTTTATCATATTTCCAGCGTTGAGTTTTGACTTGAGTATCGCCTTGAGTCTCTGCATATATTCTTTCCTGATCGTGTCCTTCATCTCTTGGTGTTTTATATCCCCTCCTTCCATTATTCCCAGGTATTTGTATCCAGTCTCAACTATGTGTTTGATGTTGCCCCCTCCCTTCTGGTAGCTTTATCCCTTCAGTTCTCGTTAATTTGCCTTTTTTTGTATGTTGACTAAGGCGCATTTTCTATTCCAAACTCCATCCTGATGTCCCAGATACAATCCTTACAGTCTGATTTACCATACAGCTTGATGTCGTCCATGAACATCAGATGGTTGATTCTGTGCCTCTTTTCTTGAGTTGGTACCCGGGGCATCCATCTTCTGTAGTACTTTTGTCATGGGAATCATGGCTACTACGAAGAGTAGTGGGGGACAGTGAGTCGCCCTGGAAGATCCCTCCCCTGATATTAACCTCACTAGTCTTATTCCAGAGCTTGTAAGTATTGTATTCCAGTTGCGCATTGTATTTTTGAGGAAGCTGATGGTGTTTTCCTCTGCCCCATATATTTTTCAGGCATTCTATTAGCCATGTGTGTAGGTATCATGTCGAAGGCTTTCTTATAGTCTATCCATGCCATGCTTAGGTTGGTTTTCCTTCTCCTACTGTTCTTCATTACCATTTTGTCTATCAGGAGCTGGTCTTTTGTGGCCCTACACTTCCTTCTGCACCCTTTCTGTTGGTGGGGGTGGTGTTTGTGTGCCTCTAGGTAGTTGTATAGCCTTTCACTGATAATACCTGTTTAGTAACTTCCACATTATTGGTAGGCAGGTGATAGGCCTGTAGTTACTGGCTATGTTTCCCTTACTCTTGTCTTTTTGTACTAAGGATGTTCTTCCTGTGGTCATCCATTTGGGTGCTTGGTGATTTGAGATACAATGCTGGAGTTGTTCTGCTATTCGTGGGTGTAGGGCCTTGAAGTTTTTGAGCCAGTATCCATGGACTTGATCGGGACCTGGGGCTTTCCAGTTTGGCATTTTCTTTAGTTGGTATCTGACTGTGTCTATCGTGATCTTTGTGAATCTTTGTTTTATTCCCTGTTTTGTTTCTTCTTCCTTGACTTCCTGGAGCCATGTTGCATGTTTGTTGTGTGATACCGGATTGCTCCATATGTTTTCCCAGAGTCTCTTACTTGGTTTCGGCTTCAGGAATTTCTGAGTGGCTGTCTTCCCCTCTTAGTTGGCTGTATAGTCTTTTCTGGTTGGTTTCTGAATAGTTTGTTTCTGTTGGTATCCCTTATTCCTGTTCATGTACCGTTGGATCTTATGTGCTTTGCCTTAAGCCTCCTCTGTTTTACATCTTCTATTGTGTTTGTTTAGTCCCCTCTCTTGTACTTTGTATTTCTCGTCGAGTTCCTCCCTTGTTTTCTTTTGCTTCTTAGCCTTTTTTCTGCCATATCTTTCAGTTTACTCAAGTCAGATCTCATCACCATGATTTGCTTTTCCAAGCGCCTTTTCCAAGGAGGTTGCGTTTTTGGTTTTTCTGTTGGGTTTGGTTGTGCTGGTGGTGTTGGTGTTCGAATCCCCATCAGTTTCTGCTACTAATCTTGCTCCTGCATATACCAAGTTATTTGTGTCTGTGATACGGTGTGTGTATTATGCACATTATTTCATTGACCTCACTTGTTGTCTCCCTTCAATTTCTTGGTGTTGTAGGCTTTCATGGAAGATCTTTGTTCTCTCTGTATCTGGCTCCATCCATTGTCTAATCTTTTCTACCCATCCGTCCTCTCTGTTACTTCGTCGGTGTTCTTCGTGTGTTGTTTGTTTGATACCTCCTCCTCCCTGTCGTTCTTCTGTGGCATCGTCTCTCAGTTCGTCTTCGTGTAATTCGTTGTCATGTGACATTTCCCTTTCCAGTTCTTCTCTTTCTGTTGGGGAGAGCCAGTTTCTTTTTCTTTATGTTCCTTACTTGGTCTGCCAGCCTCTGCTCTGTTTGGGGGGTTTGGGGGTATTTCCTCTCATTCCAGATGTTGACCAATCTTCTTCTATCCTCTCTCCGTCGGGTTGCTTCTGATGTAGCATCTCCATATTTCCTTATTTTCTTCTCTTGTCCTTTCTTCCTTTTTGCCTCTGTAGCTCCAATCTCAGGCTGTTGATCACTGTCGTTGTGGTGATCAGTTGCTGGATGACGACTTCCAAGTACCTGACCGTCTTCCCCTTCAATTGGGTTGAATACCTCTGTTGCCAGAGGTTCCATTTACGTCGTTGTCGTTTATTCCTTCATTTCTTTCCATCATTGCTGAGTTTTGCTATTTAACCCATAGCTGGACCCTACCCCATCAGGGATAGGTACTCATTTACAGCTGAGTAGACTGAGGAATTATGGTAAAGATCCTTTCCCAAGGAATCAACGCCGAGGAGAGCGGTCACCCATCCACGCTGACCAGCCCCAATGTTGCTTAACTTGACTTAAGTCTATTGACGACCTCCCACTCTCCTCACGGTGGCCACATATTATTATTATTATTATTATTATTATTATTATTATTATTATTATTGTTATTGTTATTATCATTATTATTATTTTTTTTTTTTTTTTTTTGCTCTATCACAGTCCCCTAATTCGACTGGGTGGTATTTATAGTGTGGGGTTCCGGGTTGCATCCTGCCATCTTAGGAGTCCATCAATTTTCTTACTATGTGCGCCGTTTCTAGGATCACACTCTTCTGCATGAGTCCTGGAGCTACTTCATCGTCTACTTTTTCTAGATTCCTTTTCAGGGATCTAGGGATAGTGCTCCTATGATTATGGGTACGATTTCCACTGGCATATCCCATATCCTTCTTATTTCTATTTTCAGATATTGATTACTTATCCATTTTTTTCCCCTTTTTTCCCTCTCTTTCTCTTCAACTCTCGTGTCCCTTGGTATTACGTCATCAATGAGTGATACTTTCTTCTTGACTTTGTCAATCAACGTCACATCTGGTCTATTTGGTGTTTTCCTCTGCCCCATATATTTTCAGGCATTCTATTAGCCATGTGTGTGGTATCACGTCGAAGGCTTTCTTATAGTCTATCCATGCCATGCTTAGGTTGGTTTTCCTTCTCCTACTGTTCTTCATTACCATTTTGTCTATCAGGAGCTGGTCTTTTGTGGCCCTACACTTCCTTCTGCACCCTTTCTGTTGGTGGGGGATGGTGTTTGTGTCCTCTAGGTAGTTGTATAGCCTTTCACTGATGATACCTGTTAGTAACTTTATTGGTAGGCAGGTGATAGGCCTGTAGTTACTGGCTATATTTCCCTTACTCTTGTCTTTTTGTACTAAGGATGTTCTTCCTGTGGTCATCCATTTGGGTGCATGGTGATTTGAGATACAATACTGGAGTTGTTCTGCTATTCGTGGGTGTAGGGCCTTGAAGTTTTTTGGAGCCAGTACCATAGACTTGATCGGGACCTGGGGCTTTCCAGTTTGGCATTTTCTTTAGTTGGTGTCTGACTGTGTCTGTCGTGATCTCTGTGAATCTTTGTTTTATTCTCCCTGTTTCTTCTTCCTTGACTTCCTGGAGCCATGTTGCATGTTTGTTGTGTGATACCGGATTGCTCCATATTTTTTCCACAGAGTCTCTTACTTGGTTTGGCTTTAGGAATTTCTTGGTGGTTGTCTTCCCCTCTTAGTTGGCTGTATAGTCTTTTCTGGTTGGTTCCGAATGGTTTGTTCTGTTGGTATCCCATATTCCTGTTCATGTACCGTTGGATCTTATGTGCTTTAGCCTTAAGCCTCTGTTTTACATCTTCTATTGTGTTGTTTAGTCCCCTCTCTTGTACTTTGTGTTCCTCGTTGAGTTCCTCCCTTGTTTTCCCATGATTTGCTTTTCCAAGCGCCTTTTCCAAGGCGGTTGCTGTTTTGGTTTCTGTTGGGTTGGTTGTGCTGGTGGTGTTGGTGTTCGAATCAGTTCTGCTACTAATCTTGCTTCTGCATATGCCAAGTTATTTGTTTCTGTGATACTGGTGGTGTGTATTATGCCCATTATTTCATTGACCTCACTTGTTTTCTCCCTTAATTTCTTGGTGTTGTAGGCTTTCATGGAGGGGATCTTTGTTCTCTCTGTATCTGGCTCCATCCATTGTCTAATCTTTTCTACCCATTCCGTCCTCTTTGTTACTTCGTCGGTGTTTCTTCGTGTGCCGTTGTTTGACACCTCATCATCCCTGTCGTCTTCTGTGCATCGTCTCTCAGTTCGTCTTCTAGTAATCGGTTGTCGTGTGACATTTCCCTTTCCAGTTCTTCTCTTTCTGTTGGGGAGAGCCAGTTCTTTTTCTTTATGTTCCTTACTTGGTCTGCCAGCCTCTGCTCTGTTTGGTGGGTGTTATTCCTCTCATTCCAGATGTTGACCAACCTTCTTCTATAATAATTCAGGTTGTACTGAATTATTATTATTATTATTATTATTATTGTTATTATTATTATTTATTTATTTATTTATTTTTTTTTTTTGCTCTATCACAGTCCTCCAATTTTGACTGGGTATATTTATAGCGTGGGGTTCCGGGTTTGCATTCTGCCTCCCGTTAGGAGTCCCATCACTTTCTTACTATGTGTGCCGTTTCTAGGATCACACTCTTCTGCATGCCCGGAGTTACTTCAGCCTCTAGTTTTTCCTTTTAGATTCCTTTTCAGATCTTGGGGATCGTGCCTAGTGCTCCTATGATTATGGGTACGATTATTTCCACTGGCAATATCCCATAATCCTTCTTATTTCTATTTTCAGATCTTGATACTTATCCATTTTTTCCCTTTTTTCTCTTTCTCTTCAACTCTGGTGTCCCATGGTATTGCGACTCAATGAGTGATACTTTCTTCTTGACTTTGTCAATCAACGTCACGTCTGGTCTGTTTTGCACGTATCACCCTATCCGTTCTGATACCATAGGTCCCAGAGGATCTTTGCCTGATCGTTTTCTATCACTCCCTCAGGTTGGTGCTCGTACCCTTATTACTGCAGGTAGCTGATGTTTCTTGCACAGGCTCCAGTGGAGGACTTTTGCCACTGAATCATGCCTCTTTTTGTACTGGTTCTGTGCAAGTGCCGGACATTCGCTTGCTATGTGGTTTATGGTTTCATTTTTCGTATTGCACTTCCTACATATGGGAAGAGATGTTATTTCTGTCTATCATACTTTGAACATATCTGGTTCTTAGGGCCTGATCTTGTGCCGCTGTTATCATTCCTTCAGTTTCCTTCTTTAGCTCTCCCCTCTGTAGCCATTGCCAATTGTCATCGCTGGCTAGTTCTTTAGTCTGTCTCATGTATTGTCCGTGCATTGGTTTGTTGTGCCAGTCCTCTGTTCTTTCTGTCTTTCTCCTGTCTCTGTATATTTCTGGGTCTTCGTCTACTTTTATTAGTCCTTCTTCCCATGCACTCTTTAGCCACTCGTCTTCACGGTGGTTTCAGATCATTGCCCTAGTGCTCTGTTTTCGATGTTGACTGCAGTCCTCTATACTTAAGTAGTCCTCTCCCTCCTTCCTTTCGTGTTATGTATAAGTCCTGTCCGTATTTGCTCTTGGGTGTAGTGCTTTGTGTATTGTCATATGTTTCCTGGTTTTTTCTGATCTATGCTGCGGAGTTCTGCCTTCGTCCATTCCACTATTCCTGCGCTGTATCTGATTACTGGCACTGCCCATGTGTTTATGGCTTTTATCATATTTCCAGCGTTGAGTTTTGACTTGAGTATCGCCTTAAGTCTCTGCATATATTCTTTCCTGATCGTGTCCTTCATCTCTTGGTGTTTTATATCTCCTCCTTCCATTATTCCCAGGTATTTGTATCCTGTCTATCTATGTGTTTGATGTTGCTCTCATCCTGGTAGCCTTTTATATCCCTTCAGTTCTCGTTACTTTGCCTTTTTGTATGTTGACTAAGGCGCATTTTCTATTCCAAACTCCATCCTGATGTCTCCAGATACAATCCTTACAGTCTGGATTAGGGTATCTATTTCCTTGATGCTCTTACCATACAGCTTGATGTCGTCCATGAACATCAGATGGTTGATTTTGTTGCCTCTTTTCTTGAGTTGGTACCCGGCATCCATCTTCTGTAGTACTTTTGTCATGGGAATCAATGGCTACTACGAAGAGTAGTGGGGACAGTGAGTCGCCCTGGAAGATCCCTCTCCTGATATTAACCTCTGCTAGTCTTTTTCCAGAGCTTGTAAGTATTGTATTCCAGTTGCACATTGTATTTTTGAGGAAGCTGATGGTATTTTCCTCTGCCCCATATATTTTCAGGCATTCTATTAGCCATGTGTGTGGTATCATGTCGAAGGCTTTCTTATAGTCTATCCATTATTATTATTATTATTATTATTATTATTATTATTATTATTATTATTATTATTATTCAGAAGATGAACCCCATTCATATGGAAAAAGCCCACCAAAGGGGCACTGACTTCCAATTGAAGCTTCAAAAGAATTTGGTGCTGATTAGGTCGTATGAGAAGGTAAAGGGAAATACAGAAAGAAGAGGACTCACTTATTAGAACGAAAAAAAATAGATAAAAATATATTAAAATGCAAGGAAAATAGCATAAGGATATTAATGCATTGCAACTTCGATTGAGCTTTTGAATTCAATTGCACGAAATCTTCAGGGAGACTTTTCCACAGCCCAACATAGTGAAAAATAAAGGACCTCTGGAACAGAGAAGTTTGGCAGCAAAGCACATTTACTGCATATTGGTTCCGCTGTTCAGCGAATCTGGTTGCTCTCGGCAGGAAAAGGGGATCAGGGATCAATTCTGAATGTGAAAGACCTCTATCAAAATACAACTTATGAAAAAATGACAAAAAATAGACCACCCGTCGGTAGTCCAAGTCATAACTGCTACTATTAGAAGACAGAAACCTACCACCACGAACAACTCTATCTAAAAGAGATAAATGTCTGGCAGAACAGTATTCTAGTAAAGGGAGTACATATTACCTAAATTAAGTTGTACTGAATTTACCACTGTTATAAATAGTAGAGGAGGCCTTATGGACAATAAATAACTTTTCCGCGGCATTTGCTGAAATTTTCATTTGATGTTTCTCAGAAGTAAGATGTGAGTCAAAAGTTACATTTAGAATAGTTAAAGCATCAGAATCAGTCAGCAAAGTTCCATCCGCCTGAAGGGGAGGACAGGGTGGAAAATTTATAGTAGTTCTACTAATCAATTGTGTTTTCATTTTACTGGAGTTCAGCCTCATACCACACCGACTCCACCATTCCCTGATCCGGTCCACGATTGAGGCTGAGGTCAGCTTCATTTCTCTAAGTGGAGACTTCACTACACCCACAATTATTGCATCATCAGCATATTATTAAACAATCTTGTTTTCCTTGCCAATAACCCTATCGCTTGTTTACACCAAATATAATAGTGGACCAAATACACTACCCATTTGAACTCCGGACACAGTAGGTCTTGGTTTAACAGCAACTCGCTGCTTCCTTCCTGTAAGGAAATCTTGAAGTAATCCTGAAACATATCCAGCCACTCCGAGATTCTGAAGTTTATGAATTAGCGCCTTATGATTAATAAAATCGAAAGCAGCACTAAAATCTATTTGAATTACTCTGCACTCAAAACCCTTATCAAGGTTCTCTTGCAAATGACATATCAATTCTACAAGAGTATAGCAGGTACCTAATTGCTTTCTATATGCATATTGAATATTAGCTAACAATCCTTTAAATTCTACATACTTATATAGTGGCTTAAACTAAGTTTTTCAGCAACTTTGGAGAGCAGAGGGAGAATAGAAACTGGCCTGTAGTTACTGCAGTCTACAGATATGCCCCTCTTTGAAACAAGCACTGTATTACTAAGCTTGCGTTCATCTGCAAATATACTATCGACATAAAAATCTATAGAATCTACTAATCTTGGAAGACAACACACAAAGGGAAGAAACATCAGGATCTTCTCCCAAACTATCAAAATAATCCAGAATTTTCTCAACATCCCTGGAACAAAATGTAAATTTTGTAAGAATAGATTCAGAATAACAAGTATCAGGGATATCCTCAGCTGATTACTTACCTTCAAAGGCTCGATGAAGCAGTTCAGCCTTTTCCCTAGGGCCAGTTATCAATTTACTATCATCTGTTAGTATTGGTGGATAGATCATACCAATTCGGTCCACCACAGATGAGACCGAGTGATTCCTTTAAGTTTCCTCTTCAAGGAATTATTGTAATTTCTCTCACAGTGCAACCTATTGCTCGCAGCACAGCGAAACTCAACAAAAATAGTGTACTTTTCATTTGAACGATTTTGTCTCCATGGGTTGAATTTGGCCTGTTTGTCAAACCATGGATGTCATTTGGGCTGATTATGATGACCTTTCTAGGGACATACCTTATCAAAATAGCCATCAGCCTTTCATTTAACTTCTTGGGATCAGGATCTAACAAAGTGTCTGAAATATAAAGTGTCTGGCAAGTTTCAATTATATGATCCCCGTTGGCTTTAGATTTCAACCAGGCCTTTTCTCCAATGGTGGCATTGGGAATAACCAAATTGACAGATATGTACATCTCAATGGCGCAACGATCATAGAGGCCTATATACTCAGAGACCTTGGAGTTGACAATAGCTAGAACATCTATGAATATGATGTCTAATCTATTACCAGAAATATGCGTGGGTTTCTCAATTAGCTGGACAAAATCAGAGGATACAATGAACTCAAGAACAGGCCTGCCATGTTGATCTGAAGAATTTGAATTACCCACTCACTGTGCTCTACATTAATCTCCACAAATAATGAATGAAGCTTTTGAATCCTTAGACTGAGCCATACTATTCCTTTCCAAGAGACAGTCGTATATTGAATCATCGATATTTGGATCGCTGTAAACGGCAAATACGTACACAGTGTAGAACTTACTGAAAATTTTAAAACAAAGAACTTTATTGCAACTACGTAAATTGTCCGGACCTAGTCTGTACAGGCACACCTTGCGTATGCGGTATGTTGCAACAATAAATAAAATCAAGAGACCATCAAATCCCGGAATTAGAAACTCAGCCTTTGACTTGTTATTAATTACAAGATTCTCAGATAAAAACACCAAATCGTAGTTGCGGACACAACTCTGGAGATCAAGAAAATTTGACCTTAAGCTTCGAATATTCGAGAAAAGTAGTTTGCAATTTTTCTTACTATAATGAGTAACAGGCCCTGGGTTCAGTTCAATGTCTCCTGAAAAATTATAATTAACAGCATAAAATCAGTAGGAAAACCAATAAATAGACTCATAACAACAGTTACCTTGTGTAAATTAACAGACCAATAAGCAACCATAACATCAACAATAGCAGCATGCACCCTACATTATTTACAAAATTATATTGAAAGTATATATATAAACTTGATCATATGTCATTGGAAAAAGCGCCAGAAGCAACTGGTCGACAAGGTGGACCCGGAACACCTTGTAAGGCAAATGAGAATCTTCCAGGTTTGCCACAACAAATGGGGAGAAAAGTCAGGATGGATTTAGAAATTAAAAAACGCTTACAAAGAAAAGACTAGGTAAAGACGAAGGCCCTTTCTGATGATCGGCCAAGCAACTTTTGCTTTCTCATCAGCCTGTCCTGCACACTTAAAAAAAAGGAAAAGGGAGCAGAAAAGAGGATAAATGCCTGATTGTGCCCATAGGCAAGAGAACTTAAACCCACGACCATGGAAGGACACGGTACCATGGTTATGGTACAGTCCAAGGTTGGAGAACACGGTTTGTGTTCAGAGTAACTATCTCCTGGAAGGGTTGCCTACCTAGGCCACGGTCCAGATACCGTGACCAAAGCTGAAGGGTCCTCTCTACCTGCTGGTTTGATTTCGGAGCGTCCATCTCCTAGAAGAGTTGCCTGCCAAGGCTAACGAGTCTCTTCTACCCTGACTCGTGTGGGCAGGGACGTCACACGAGGGGAACAACAATGAAGGAAGTGTGGTGAGGTGAGAAATGTTAATTTCTGCAGAAGCGACAAAACACCTCTTGAAAGACTGTAATGTAATGGAAACCAGGATATTTGGAGACAACATCGCGCTCTTTGGGATTCAGACCCTTATGAGCACGGTTAGCATTCCATTTTGTTTACACCGTTCTCAATAACTTTTATGAGTGTTCTTTTTAGATATAGTAGCCCTCATCCTTAATCATGCTAATGACAACACCAACAATAATAGTAATAATAATAATAATAATAATAATAATAATAATAATAATTGAACAAGGCGTGACAGAGAGAGAGAGAGAGAGAGAGAGAGAGAGAGAGAGAGAGAGGGCTATAAAAGAATTACTAATGAATTAATAGATTTCAGAAATGCCGAGGACGAGTAAAGTGCTAATTGACATTCATGCCCTACCTTTCCGGAAAATGTCCAAAACAGGGTACCTACTTATTATTCCGGATGCAGAGGCCTGACCTTTAAAGGCTTATAGTCGGTTGACCTTTCAAGAATGAAATAAGCCAAAACTCCAAAACTGCATGAGGCATCTCCTATCTCTGGGCTCCCTAATTATGATAATTTTCGAAGTTCCTGCATATTCACAGTGGACCTACTTAATTCATTTTCAGCAACAATGGGAATTCCGTGGTTTGTAGTTTGAGATTAAGCTGGCATCGTGCCAGCGCGTTTTGTACTGCAGGGCCAGCCTGTAATACCAGCTTTTTTTTTTTTTTTTTTTTTTTGCTTCTTTTATCTTCAGGCTATTAGCTGAATTCCTCTTGACGCCCCTGTTTCTCTGACACTCATAAGCTTTCTGTTTTCACGAGATTCTTCCTTTCCCCATCTCACATACTCGTGTTTATCTTCGGTCTTAGAAGATACGACCATCAGGCGACTTGTTCCAACCGGTTCTACCGTTAAGGATACTGTAATTAATCGTTAATCTGATAACTATTTTTTTTTATTCTGAACGTAAACCTCTCTTTGAAAACTGCATATGATTTTTGAATAGGCAAGACAATGTCTCCATCTGCCACAGGCTAAAGAAGATGAAGAAGAAAAAAAAAAGATAAATCGACAGATCTATTCCTTATCGGAAGAAAAGCTAATCCGTGGAGGAAGTGACATAGATGATTTTTCAAAGAAGAAAGGCTTATCCATGGCATAGAAGCATCGAAGCTATCTCTTAAAAGGACACTCGGCAACAATGAAAACAAGACCTCGTCCGAAAAGTTTCGCTGAAGAAGCTGTTAATTATTTATTCAATACATGCTATAAATATTTCTAATTTTTTTCTGGAATATCTTTATTAAGGATATACTACAAGTTGATTTATTTTCCTTTCACAAAAAAAATCCTTCTTCTATTTACATAATTAAAGAAAATCGAGAAAAAATATGAAACTATGAAATTTTTCGTTCATTTAGGAGCGTGAACAAATTAGAAATTATCGTAAATTAAAATGGCAATGTGAACCAAACTATCCGAAGAGGATTACATGAAGCTGATATTCACCACTTCAAGAAGCCCTTTATAACAGAAAGTAACCGCCAAGAAAGACTCATTTGCATTGGAATAATACTATCCTTTGGGTGATGAATTCTGGAAAAAGGTCATCTTCTGTGACGAAAAAAACCTTCTCCTCAGATGAACGAGGCAGTCTTCACTGTTGGCGCCATCGGAAAACTAGGTGAGATTTGAATAACTATTATGTTAGATAATAAATGCATTCCAAAAAATGTTACAATACTGCATCATGGAATTAGACCTAACCTCTGTGATAATACTCTCTCTCTCTCTCACACACACACACACACACACATATATATGTATATATATATATATCATATATATATATATATATATATATATATATATATATATATATATACATATATTTATATATATATTACCAAGTTAGGCCTACAAATAATTAGTGCTCCTTTGATTAGGCATGCTTTGTATATATATATATATATATATATATATATATATATATATATATATATATATATATTATATTATATATATATATGTATGATATATATATATATAATATATATATATATATATATATATATGGTTATATGTATATATATATATATATAATCTATATTAGTATATATAACATATATATATATATATATATATATATATATATATATAACATATCATATAGTATATATATATATATATATATAATATATATATATATATACTATCTATATATATATATATATATATATATATATACAAAGCATGCCTAATCAAAGGAGCACTAATTATTTGTAGGCCTAACTTGGTAATATATATATAAATATATGTATATATAAAAATATATATATATATATATATATGAATATATATATATATTGTATGTATATATATAAATATATATATATATATATATATATAATATAAATATATATGTGTGTGTGTGTGTTGTGAGAGAGAGAGAGTATTATCACAGAGGTTAGGTCTAATTCCATGATGCAGTATTGTAACATTTTTTGGAATGCATTTATTATCTAACATAATAGTTATTCAAATCTCACCTAGTTTTCCGATGGCGCCAACAGTGAAGACTGCCTCGTTCATCTGAGGAGAAGGTTTTTTTTTTTTTTCGTCACAGAAGATGACCTTTTTTCCAGAATCATCACCCAAAGGATAGTATTATTCCAATGCAAATGAGTCTTTCTTGGCGGTTACTTTCTGTTATAAAGGGCTTCTTGAAGTATATATATATATATATATATATATATATATATATATATATATATATATATATATATATATATATACTTGGGTTGTCCGCTATAATAAGGTACTCAAGGAACTGCAGTCACAAAGAACGCTATTACGCGGGATCTGGCGACACTGGCTTGTAGCGTGGTTTCCCCTCTCCCAGTCTCCCCCCCCCCCCCCCCCAACCCCCCGGCGAGCTGTCTGCGACTGCGACGCTCAGCCTTGGCTTGGCTGCCGATAAAGATGAGCTTCCACTTGCTTCTCCCGCCAGGCGCGAATTATGCTCTGTGATTCGTTTTTTGTGTGCAAAAAACACTGCACTGGTGGATATTCATTCCCAACTGTGTGGAGTCTACGAAAAAAGTGAAATAAGCGTATAACACGAGCGTCAATGGTGCAGAGAATACAAAGACAGACGTACAGACGTCCATAATGCAGTTCAGAACCGGAGAGGAGCTGAAAGAAGAGGTTTAAGCTGCCTTCGCGAGCGGCGGGAGAGTTCTACGATTCAGGCATAAAGATGGTACACCGCATGCATTGATCTCAACGGCAATTTTGACGAAAAATAGGAAAAACTCTAAACTTTCCAAAAATGTAATATTCAATGCCAATAATCATGTTTTTCATTGTGAAAAATCTTTGGGAACCTTTTACGGACAACCCTCGTATATATATACTCAAAGGTATGCTATAAACAAAGGAGCAATAATTATCTATAGGCCTAACTTGGTTATTTATATAGTATATATATATAGTATATATATGTATATTATCTATATATATATATATATATATATTATATATATATATATATATATATATATATATATATTTAATTACTTATTTGTGTTTTTCTTATCTAACAGATATGGGCGAGAAAACATCCAGCCAACAAGGAGTTGGAAAAGAACAGTAGCACTTGGGGTTGGATGGCAGATAGTGGACCAGGGGAACTTATTGTAATTGAAAAATGACTGAATAGCGCACAATATATTGAAATACTGTACCAAGTACTAATACAAACGGTTAGGGCGCATTTGATTCCGGAACCGGAACCTATATCTTGTTATGGATAACTGCCCCATCCATAATTCGAAATTAGTAAGAGATTGGTTAAATAATCATCATGGAATTATATGAATTAAATGGCCTGCTAAATCGCCAGATGTAAATCCCATAGAATATCTATGGGCAAAAATGGTTAGCCACTGGAATGGTATTAAGGCCAAGAATAAAACAGGTTCAAACAAGCATGCTAAATCGGCGTGGGAATTATGTAGGCTTATAAACACATTTGTGGAAGTCTAGTCGGATCTATGTCAAGGCGATTGGGGAAAGTAATAGATAAAAGGGAGATCATGTAAATTACTGAGTGAGTGAGAGAGAGAGAGAGAGAGAGAGAGAGAGAGAGAGAGAGAGAGAGAGAGAGAAAAGATTATTTAAGTTTACAGAGACGAGACCTTAATTTTTGAAAGGTTGTAAGAGGTGCAATAAGTGCATTTTTGGTTCAATATTTTCGCTCATAATTGGAATAAATATTTAACTATCCTAATAGTTTAATTTACCGATATTGCGATTCTATTATATATATATTATATATATATATATTATATATATATATATAGTATATATATATATATATATTAGAATCGCAAAATCGGTAAATTAAACAATTAGGATAGTTAAATATTTATTCCAATTATGAGCGAAAATATTGAACCAAAAGTGTACTTATTGCACCTCTTACAACCTTTCAAAAATTAAGGTCTCGTCTCTGTAAACTTAAATAATCTTCTCTCTCTCTCTCTCTCTCTCTCTCTCTCTCTCTCGTCTCTCTCTCTCTCCTCTCGTAATTTCCAAATCTTACATGATCTCCCTTTTTATCTATTATTTCCCCCAATCGCCTTGACATAGATCCGACTAGACTTCCACAAATGTGTTTATAGCCCTGCATATATATATATATATATATATATATATATATATATATATATATATATATTTAATATATATATAGAGATAAAGAAGAGAGAGAGAGAGAGAGAAGAGAGAGAGAGAGAGAGAGAGAGGTAGTGATACAGCTACCTCTAGTAGAAGAGAAGCTTATTTATGAAGGAAGAGTCAGGGTTGGTTTGAAGGAAGAAGGGCTAATTCGAGAAGGAGTGTCAGAGAGGCATCTTATGAAAGAAAGACTAATTCTGGAAGGAAGCGGCAATGGCTATGGAAGAAAGAAAGGCTTATCCATGAAGGATGAGAGACCGCTGTTTCACAATAGAGGTTGGCCATGAAAGAAACAGATTGTCTAGGAAGGAACTGACAGAGTTTGCAAATGATAAAGGCTTGTCCATGAAGGGAAAAATAGATCAGTCATTCTTCCATTAGTTCCCTCATGGAAATCCTTCTGTTTCTTAATTTAATCAATAAACAGCTTGATCAGTCATTCTTCCATTAGTTCCCTCATGGAAATCCTTCTGTTTCTTAATTTAATCAATAAACAGCTTGACCATTTCAGATAATCCTTTCTTGTGAAGCAGCTGACAGAGTAAGCCGTTCTTTCCAAAGGGGCAGATCTATCTCATGGAAGCGAGGCAGCTTATCCTTGAAGGAAGAAAGGAATATCCCCGAAGGAAGCGACCGAAGTCCTCCTTAAGAAATCAAGCCTATTTACGAAAGACGATTCATCTGGCCCCTAAGAAAGAAAATCCTATCCGTGGAGGAAGAAATATGGCTCCATTTCAAAGGAAGAAAATTATAATAATACATGAAGGAAGAGACAGAGCTCTCAGTGAAGAACCTCTTTTCTATGAATGAACAATAGATCGGTCTCTTTATCCTTGGAGGAAGCAACAGAGCTGTCTCCTGAGAAAGAAGTTATAAAAATTACCTCTTAAAGGAAGAAAAGCAATAGACATCGCGCTCAATTTACCCTTTGTAAATTCAGAGGTTTTATATTTTGATATAATTATTTTTCATCATTCTATTTCTAATATTTTCAATAACAACTATACTTACTAAAACAAAATAAACCCCTCGCATATTTGCATTCGTTCTAGCATATTTTCTTTTTCATTCTGCATGAAAAACCTTTGTTTGTCTTTAACTTTTCAGCAGGAATTAAGAATAATGATAACTGGGGCTAATTCAACTATGCGAATTCTTCTTCCACTTCACTGTTGCCGTAGCTTTTTCCCTGAAGGGAATAAATAGAAATATTTAAAGAACTGCGAGCTATGTCAATACCTGCGACGTAATTCACTGCTTAAGTTTTCCCTTTACAAATATGATACCGGACTTTTTTTTCTGTTATTTTGGAGAAAACTCTTTATTCAGCTGTAGAATGAAAGCACTACCTTTTACGACGCACTAAAAAAGAGAGGTCTCTTCAAGAACCTTGCAGTATTGTTTCTTTTAAATCTTGAGCATATTTAAGTTTAACTTTTTTCAAATGATCTTATATAATTTTATACGTTGAAGGTTGTGTAGTTAATTCTATTTGAGAGACAATTATATTCATAAACTCTGTTCCACTATGCATTATATTTTCTTGATAATCCGGGAAAACATCGAATTTGAATGAAAGGTAAAGTAATTAAATAGAAAAACGATAGAAAAATGTGTATATATTTCTATGATTATATCAACCCGTTTCCAGATCCTCAGTGAAATGAAATTCTATCCCTCCCTTATAAAACAAAAGGGGACCATATAATCTCTTGATCACACATCGATAACCATTTGATAATTTCATTGAATCACTCCAGCCATCTCTTAATTTGCAGAAAACTCGAACGACATCTTCAATGTATCTTGTCATTTTAATGAATGAGTCACATTTGAACAAAGAATAAGTCAACAGAGGATGTGGCTGTTGATGTTGACACTCTGAGCTCATAACAAAGTCAGCCAGCGGGGGTCGAACATTATGAGGTCCTGGTGCTGCAATCGGATTTTGCGAGCTAGGAAGACGCCGATCATATCTCCAGGAACTTTGACAATATCATTTGCATATGAGGGCGTAAGGACAGCGGGGTCTTCGGGAGATATCGGCGGCGGGAACCAGTGGGCCTAGGACATGCCCGCTCGCAGGCACTCCTTATTCTATTCTGAATATGAGGCATGCGGTAGGCCTTCTCAGTCTTTATTGCTCTACCAGGGAGCCTCAATATTTAGTATGGAAATTCAGATAGAAACAGGAGAAACATGGACAAACTTTTGTATACGTATTTTTCTCTTGTGCCTTTTTCCTCACAGGAGGGGTTGGCTTCTGTAGGCATTATTCTTCGGTCTCCGCAAGTATTCTAGACTCTAGAGTGAGGATGTTCGCTCCGAGATCTCACCATATGATATAAATAAACACATCTAACACTCAACCATGTCTATGTTGAAACATGATTAAAATCCTAATACATATATACACGAAAGTAAATTAACGGAAAAGGACTTTCTGTACACAATAATAATAATAATAATAATAATAATAATAATAATAATAATAATAATAATAATAATAATATAATGAAATCAACACTAAACATGTCTACATTTTAATAATAATAATAATAATAATAATAATAATAATAATAATAATAATAATATGGAGGAAATTCATTAGACGGTTGATTAACATAAGCATTTGGTAATGCAGAATAAAAAAAAACATTAAGTATAAACTAGCATATAGCCTAAGCTTAGAGCATAGCCCTAATCTGCTACACTTTGGGCCCACAGGGAAAATTTACTTTGGCGTTGCAAAGTTTTAAAAACTTACTAGCTTGTCAATAATTTTCCCCTCCTATAAGTCTTGTTATTGTGAGATTGTCGTCCCTACAGTTCTGCAGCTTAGGGCAAGTGGTGATACAGTGATGAAGTGCAAGAACAACTTTTTCATTATATATTCTGGAGTCATTTGTGCTCCTTGATTACCATAATCTAGAGTGGGAAGCTTGATTATAATCTTAACTTTCTGTTTACTGACTTTTTACGCATGCTAACTCCTTCCTTTCTAAATGAATGTGTAGCGGAGTACGAATTGCGACCATGGACGTGTGACTAAATGGAGATAATATATAGGTACAACTCATCTTTCGTTTTCTTCTTTCCAAACACACACACATATGTAATATATATATATATATATATATATATATATATATATAACTATATATATATATATATATATATACATATATATATATATATATATATATATATATATATATATATATATCATATAAACTAAAAACAATGACGTGTGGGAGTGAAGTAAATTCTGACTGCAGCTCTGTTGGCAGC
The DNA here is from genome assembly GCF_015104395.2 of Macrobrachium nipponense. Classification (NCBI taxonomy): domain Eukaryota; kingdom Metazoa; phylum Arthropoda; class Malacostraca; order Decapoda; family Palaemonidae; genus Macrobrachium; species Macrobrachium nipponense. The sequence goes on from NC_061096.1 coordinate 7,412,521, forward strand.
GTCACTGCCTTTTAACTGAAAGATTTGGGTTCAAACCTGATGTGAGTCAGAAAGTTAATATATATATATATATATATATATATATATATATATATATATATATATATATACATATATATATATATATATATATATATATATATATATATATATATATATATATATACGCATATATATTATAGTCTTTACTGAATCCGGTGAAAGTAAATAGTCTTTGTCTTGTCATGAAACAAACCCATCAAACCTTTTCTTACAAAAGGCTGTTTTTTTTTTCTAAAGAGTTTGTTCAAAGTTGATTTTTTCTGGTTGTCATCAGTTCGCTGTCATCCATCTTGGGACACGATGACTTCATTCAAAGTTGCCAATTTTTCTTTCGGAGAATTTCGATGACTTCATAACTTCTCGATAAATATTTGTTACAAGTCTTACATGATCAAGGATATTGATTAGCAACTCCCGCTTCACGGTTTTTGTCTTCCTAAAGAAAATTGTAAAAGTCTTTTGAAAGTAATTGCTTCTGGTAGGATTCTCCCCGATACTATTTGTCTCTTCCTTCATCATCACCTCCGCATTCTTATCTACATCCGCAAGAAACACGGTTATTTTTGTAACAAATTAGTACTGATCTTGATCATAATTTTATTATTCTATAACCTATAATTCCATGGTGATAAAGCCTTGTTGTTTTTGAATTATTTTAGATATTACGCATCAAATCGACATTTAAGAAAAGAAAGATATTCATGTCTTGATATTTTTCCATCCTAATGTAGCAATACACCTCCGTCCCTCTCGTAGCCACAGAGCATTTATTTTTGGATCGAAAAATGAATCGTTGGCTCGAAATATTTATTTCTCAATCAAGAGACCTAAAGTTACCAATCTATTAACCTTTGGAGCTTCCCGAATCCACTGAAATTTTAATAGGGGTTCAGCATAGTTATATCCTTCGGATACAAAGAAACTGATATTGTTAATTAACTTATTCACAGAAAAAAGGAAACTTGCCATCAGAATGGGATATTCTGCAAATGAATTTAGCGAGTTTCGCAACTGAAGACACTTATGATTTAGGATCTACTTCAAGTATGATCACAGAGAACATAAGATTCACGTTATCCATATAATAACTTTGATAATTCCCAAACATTAGAATATAATAATTTAGGGTTTATACTACCATAAACATCTTACAATTTTAAGAGCCCTTTGATTTCTGAGGGCTGAGGGACCTTGCTACAATAATTCAGTGCTTTTCTAATGCTGGAAGAGAGAGAGAGAGAGAGAGAGTGGAGGTGTGGGGTGGGGTGGGGGGGGGGGGGGGGGTGGGGGGGTTGGAAAAACATGAATTCCTGCCTAGCGGGGTGTGAGAGGTTAAACCCATTTTAACACTGGCTGCTGCACGAAGCATCTGGCCACAGCAGATAAGGAATTAATAAACGCAATGACTTGTCGCAAAGGTCCAGTCACTAGCCCCCCTTCTGAGCATCCCGGGGGGACCCTCCGTCCTGCCTGCTAAACACAATATCATACCCTTAAAAGTTTATGGGGTCATTAATCAAGAGTCACCCCGAGCGAAACGGGGGAGAGGGTTTGCGCTCCCACTATGCTCGATTTTCTTTGGCTTTAGTTGCCTCGATCATGACACGCAGTGATACGAGTATGCGCACAAACTTCTTCCTTTTTTTTTATCTCTCTTTTCCTGCCCTGCTCTCACTGACGATTGCTTTCAAATGAGGAGTCTGGAATGGAATATATATTATTATATATAATAATAATGATAATAATAATAATGTATTAAGCCTACATTTAAAGATACGATGACGCCAGTGGGCCAACAGAGTATGCAACCGAGTAACTAATTGCTTTCTTTTACTTGTACTGAGGTATGTCGCACCTACCGAATGAAATAGGATTAAATTCAAGAGATGTTCAACTGCTTTATTTAATTAAATTTTGGTTAACCTTTTAAATGAAATTTTATCTTCTTTCAGGCTTATAATCATTTTAATGTGTAATTTACAAATTGCATTCGTATTTTTTTTTCTTAGTTTTGAATGAGCATGCTTTATAGAACGACCATTGTGCTATCCCAGGTTAACCTCTAACAATCGTGGTGTGCTTTGGTTCTTGGGGAATTAAAGGTGACAACGCTAGCTCATTTTGGAAGCACTAAATTAATTAAAACAACAAATAGCATACTTCAACCGTTTTCTATGACGATAACATGTCTAAGGTACATTGATTAATGTGTATTGCAAAGCATTATCATTCAAAGTACAAGATATAACGTACTTTTCAATGATTTATTGTATTTTCCTTGAATTTTGGTCACAATAATTTTTAATACGCATCAAGTCACTCTAATCTTTGCCTTCCTCTGACTTCTTCCTCCCATAACAGGTTCCATCGAAGCTCTCTTCACATATTCTTCCTCACTCATCCCACGACAAATCCAAACCATCTCAGTCTCAATTCTCTTATCATATCAGTAATCTTTACCAGTCAAACACGTTTTCTGATTTCTTCACTTCCCATCCCTCAAAATCCACCTCAGCAACCTCATTTCTGTTTGGTCCAGTTTCTGTTCTTCCTCCCTTCTTAATGCTCATCTTTTTTAACAGTATTTCACCAGTAAACTTTTTTTTTTCCTTTTAGTTTATTTGGCAGTCTTTTATCACACCCTACCCCTGACACCTCCCTATATTTCCCCTAAGCTGCTTTTATCCTTCATTCAATCTCTGCTTTAGATCCTTCTTCCAGGTTGAAAGTAGATCATACATACTTAGAATTATTTTCCTGTTTTAAAACAAGGCCTCTTCTGTCTTGTAGACATAACTTGTCCCCTCATTGCTTGTTGGAACCCATATCCACATTTACCTTCATAGCACACCATTCAAGAGATTCCTGCCGCTCCTTTACCATTCTTTGCCATTCTTCTTCAGGCTCTGCTGTAGTCACCAGATAACCTGCATGTAACAGTTACTATACATTTGTATGTCTAAACCGGAGGTTGGCAAGACTTCTCGACGCCGAGATCTACTCTAAAGACTGAAACACTTTGACGATCTACCATACTACATAATCATATTATTACGTAAAAGAAAAAAATCAAATAAAACCATATATATATATATATATATATATATATATATATATATATATATAGCTTGTGTTTTTGTTTGTTTATACAGGATCGTGGGGAACGGCGATCGACCAAACAAGTGGCCACGATCGACTGTTAGGCCACCTCTGGTCTAAACCCTTCCTCCTTGATTTTGATACTCTGTAAATATCATTAGCACTTTCCTTTGCACCCAACCTTCTGTTCAAGTCCTTTGCAGCTATTCCAGTAGCTACACCTAAAATCATTGTAGTTTCCCTTCCCACTTCTGCAATGACTTTCCTCGGCACTTTGTACATATCTTGTCTCCAAATTCTTCAAAGCCTTACAATTTCGGTTAACTGAATCCCAGATTAATGAATACTGAGTGGATACAAAGTCCTTCTGGGTTTGTTAGGAGTTAACACGCACACATATACGTTTATATTCTATATAGATATATATTATATATATATATAAAATATATGTATATATATATATTATATATATATATATATATATATATATATATATAGATATATATATATTTATTTATATATAATATACACACACACATATAGCCTACCCAAAACCGCCGTGAATAGAAAGCAGACAAGAAAAGTCGACCGAATGGCAAGTAGCGGTGGACAGTCACAAAAGGGAATGAAATCAATGATACATCTGCGACGGACAAATGGTTTCGATGAGTATTAGGAAAAATTAATTGGGAAATCTATTGATAGCCGTCATTCCCCCTTTCATCTAGAATAAGGTCGTACAATTTGTGGTATCCAATTTCCTAGATGACAAGGTGTAAGTGTATTCAATAACATAACTATAAAATATTTGGCAACATCTGATTGCATCAAAGGTAATTCCATTAGAGATATATTGCAAACGGTCACATCACCCCTTCCATCAGGAGAGAGAGAGAGAGGAAAAAAGCGCCAGTAATTGGTTATTAATGGCATGATTCTAAAATCCACCTTTGATATATTATAATCTTATAAATCCTAGGAATTATATTTCCATCATAGCCTCTTCATAACATGGGGGAAATCAGCGTTTTATTTCTCGCGCATAAATAGAACGTCCTGGAAAGACGGTTCCAGGATTTGTCGGGGTCCTTCCAGCCTCGTGAAAGGAGGGTTTCAAGGATTTGCCGCTGATCTCATTTGGCGTCGTTTGTCATCGGATTCCGAAGTGGGCGAATCATGGCTGTCCGAAGGGGGACACGAACAGGGGCTGTTAAAAATCCGTTACTTCTGGCTCACTACCTCCGCGTGATAGTACAAGGAAATGCCAGGCCGTTCTACTCACAGTCACAAGTCAGCAGTTTATTTTGCCCCTCTTAAAGATTGCACTTTTCCACATACATCTTCTAAAAGCCATACTTTTGCGGGAAACTAAGACGGTTCACTTGGGGTTTATATAATGGGAATGTAAGATACCTGTCATAATTATGTAAAATTTTGATGAACTTATTCGCGGAGATAATTGGTTACGGAATGAAAAAATATGAATTCCTTTGAAAAATTATATCTAATCATTCGCTTATTGTCCTTATCAACAAGCATGAAATTTATCACAAGTGCTCATTGTAACCCCTCTTTTGAAAAATCTGGGTGTCCTTACAAAATTTCAATATGGCCCCCACTTTTCAAGACGACAGCTAGTTGTTTCACTTTCGGACACTGAGTAAATCATTGTTGAAATACAAATATCAATCATTGTTCAGATAATGTCCTCCTCCTGGGTAGAAGAGTTAATTGAAGATATTACCAGAACTCCTCCTACTATATTTACCATTATGATAAAGATGGCGTACAAAATGGTCGCCATGAATCATTTTGCGATAACTTGCAACTAAGAAAGATAGAGACATTAAATTTTTATTTATGCCTACAGTTATGATGCCAGAGAATCTGTTTCTAGCAATTCTATTGAACTATTATCAATATTACATCTTGGAAAGGGACCCCATAATGCTACTGAAAAGTATACAAGCACAAAACTATTATAATGGAGTATGATAACCTTCTCCAGCCACTCATACTCCAGGGCCAGTTGTGGTCTAGTAGGTCTGAGCCTGGCTTTGCCACTGCACCACTTGGTGGTGTTGGGTTTTTGGAGTCGAGGGAAGCAGGGGTTGGGGGGGGGGGGGGGCAATTATGAAGGAGTCAGGTAGCTCAGGTACAGATTTTAACCTCTCTGGCCCAAAATGTACTGGCTGACATTTCTCCCCACAATTGTCTTTGGCAGGGTGCTAGAATACCGAAATGCTAGTCCAATGAAAAGAGGTAGCAGCCTTAGTTGCTGAAGGGTTGTGAATTTCACCAATCTCCTGGAACAATGGCACGTTGGTTGAAGTCATTACATACCCATTATGTTCAGGATTGTGATGTACAGAGGCCAAGTGTGAAGGTGTGAAGTTAGACCTTCAGTTTTCTTGTCTTCCTAGCAAAGACAATATTGGCTCCAGTCAGTCTTCCTTTTCCCTGCGATTGAATTTACACTTACCATTATGAGCTTATGTAAAGGCGGCGGGGTTTCCTTTTATCAGAATAGCACAATTATCCGTCCAGTCGCATGTTATCTGTACACCATCCAGGTAAGAACATGTAGAGCCCAACTTACCCTAGGGTCTGCTCTTTCGCGGTGGCATCTCCTGCCAATTTCAGCGGGGCTGCCTAACTAGATGTACCAACTGTGTATATATTTTCTACCAGCTAATTGATATGGGTCTATTAGACAGAATTGGGACACTAAACTACTAAACTACACTAAAGCAAAGCTAGGTAAAGCATAAGTAAAGCAAGATTAGCCGTCACTGAACCCCATGCTGAGTTACACAGCAGTGAAGTCACCAATGTGGCCTGGTTGTGCGCTGACACCCACTTTTTTAAACTAAAACTAAAGATAAAACCACCGCCTAAATTATACATAGATTTGCACTATCATGTTGAACAGAAAGATATTTTTCCATGGCTACTGAATCCTGAAACGAGATTCTATAAGGTTTTTGGCTGCCATAATGGATGCTATCTTTCTTTATATATGCTATATGAAATCTTTAACAGAAATACGTTTTACTTTTACTTAATGAGTGTGACTAGAATGTGTATAACCAAAACAAATGCATAAAAACAAGACCAGAGGAACGTGAGTCCCTTGTTAAAACCTTGACTAGCGGCCATCTTGAAAAATGGTAGCCCTTTCAAAATTTCTAATGGACACCCAGCAATTTTCCAAAAGTAGCCTAAGGGGAAGATATGTACCAAATTTCACGATTGTATCATTAACTGAAGTATTTTACTGAAAAAAAAAATTATTTGCTGCAATAGAAGACTCAACCATGATGAATTGCTGCTGACGAAGTTAATTATCGTTCGTTTAAGTAATTGTGATTGGAAGTCCATTAGGGAGCAATGAACTATTTTAGTGCTAATAGAACGTTTCAAACGTCTCACCTCTGAGCTTTATTTTTTTTTATTTATTTTTTATTTCCGCTTTTATTTTTAAAGATCTGGAACTTCAGTGATGTATTTCATTTCACTAAGGATTCTTCCTCAATTTATTTCTGTTACCATAAAGGCCAATTGAGTTAAGCATCATGTTTGCTGTGCCGTTCACGCTCGTAGCTGAAATGCTAAGCGACTACTTTCTTACAGTAAAATGAATCAAATGGCGGGATTAATGTAATCGTTTAATGATAAAGGGAAAACAGAATCTCAAGTTTATAACATTCTGATACAAACTGAGAAAAACAAAACAAAGAAAACAGTTATTTAAGGTTTAAACCGTGAAAAAAGTGTAATTTCACAATGCCTATCTTGAATTTTTGACTAACACTGATCTCATTTAGCACCTAACCGCTAAGGTTGGTTGTCTATAACAGCAAGCTATAGAAAAACCAAGCTGCAAGAAACTTTCAATCACGCCCATGAAACATTGAGCCGCGCTCCATGGAACTCAGCCACGGTGCGGTGATGGCCTCAGCCACAGCCCGTGTAACTCTTAGCCACGGCTCAGTGGTAGCCTGTGTTTGTGGTACCTATAGTGATGCCAGAAGTACGATTATGACTAACTTAAATCTTAAATAAAATCATATAAAAACTACAGAGGCTAGAGTGCTGCAATTAAGTATGTTTGATGATTGGAGGGTGGATTATCATCATACCAATTTGCTGCTCTCTAGCTTCAGTAGTTTTTCAGATCTGAAGACGAACAGAGAAAGATCGGAAGGACGGACAGACAAAGCCGCCATAATAGGTTTTTTTTTTCAGGAGGTTAAAAGGAAATATAGTTGAAACTGTGAAACAGATAACTTCTATTCTTATATTTTTGGATAACTGGTATCATTTAGCACCAAACCGCCAAGGTTGGTTGTAAATAGTAACTGTAACGCTTTCATCACCCGGGTGTAGGAGCGACGCGAGACTAAAAATGATATCAGATTTACTTAGTTTGGCGGCTGGTTTTACCTGAGATCCAGAACGAACTCGAAAACAACAGTAACTGCCACCTTTAAGACGTTAACTGACGCGCTATGACCCGGAGCTCGACAGCCTCATTGCTACCGACAGTTCCAGTAGGAGAGGACTGACGCTAAGTGGATTGGCGGCATTCTCGGTGTAATGGCCTTCGCTCCATATACAGTCACGTGGTTGGAGAAGAACGAATTCATAGAATTTAGTTCCAGATTTTTGTATAGATGTATTTTTTTTGCTGAATCCATTCTTTCATTATGTGGATGTTAATGCTTTTGCGAATTTAAAAGTTGAATTTCGGTGATATTTATGAATTCTTTCACTTTAATAATCTAATTCTTGAGATTTTTCAAAATCCTCAAATATCTCGTTTACGGAGATTTTAGATTTATTAAATTTCAGTGTAAGATTCTGTGGAGATTTAAGATTCAGTGAATTAATTTTTTTTTTTTTTTTTTTTTTTTGTGGAGATTTGTAGTTGAATATTTTTTTTCTTTTTTACCATATGGAGATTCATGAAATGACTGAATTTATCAAGAAACTGATATGCAATTTTAAAATGTGGTTCTTTATGGAATCGGTAAGATCTTTACTTACTATGAAGATATATAAGAAATAACGGCATTTTCTCGCATTCTAGGAATTGTTCATTCAATGGAAATTACTCTATACTTTGCAAACATTTATGACTTCAAAGATAAATGACTCTTAAAAGCGGAGATCTATCAAATCGCAAAATGTTTATTTTTATTTTATCTATTTCGCGTTGAGGCTTTTCCGTTGGATTTTCTGTTGAAATTATATATAAGGTTCTTATTTTTGTGAGTGCTGCTTCCGGTGTGGCGGTTGCTAAAGCGATCCTGATACTGTGAGACTGAATGATATCATGTCATATATATATTCTTGTTCTCCTTTACCTGAGATCGATTTTCTCTCGGACTCTTCCATTCTTAATCTGTTGGTTCCGCGGGACTCACTGTTATTCATTGAGGCTCAGAGAAAACCCATAAAATCTGTTGTCTTTCTGTTTTATAGAATTTCGATGCTCAAGCCTGAATTTGGGCTTGGAAACTTTCGGCCTCTGAGCGCATAAGATAGAGATTGAAAAGTAATATAAAAAGATCCAGAAAAGATGGAACAGAGAAAACCCCGCAGCAGCACTAAGAAATCATAGCTGGAGAGGTCGGACAGTAAGATTGTAGAAAGAAACCGGTAAAGTAAAGGCTAAAGAGAGGGTGCAGCTCGGAGCCGAAGCGACGTTGTAATACCCTTTGGTAATGATTACAGTGCATAAAGTGAGGTACTCAGACAACACTCTCCTTCTACTGGACTAAAAGCTATTGTAAGTTTTCAAGCGCTGATTTAAGGGAGTTCATTTGTCTTCAAGTCCATTTCTTGTCACCTATCTAAGCAGTACTGACTAGACAGCTTGTGTACATATGTATAAAGAAATGCATAATCCATAGCAGATATTAATGCCTTTCGAGAAAAAAAGAAAAAGAAACGAATCAAAGCGAGCACACTGGTATGTTTGCTTTGATTGGGAATCGTTTCTACTACAGATTATGTCTAGTGTAGATAAGCCGAAGCAAATGATAAGTGAGTCTTTTTATTATAGAAAAGAGACAATCGTTTCTCTTACTTTTCCTTTAAGGACTAAAAGGTTCCCAGCCTAAGTTTAGACATGAGAGCCTACATTTATATAAAATTGTGAGACAGAAAAGATTTAAGTGGTTTGCTGTGAGCATCAATGAATGAGAGTGAAATGGCAGTGGATCCTGCCAACCCAACAGATTGAGAATAAATGAGTTAGAGAGAAAATAGTCTCGTGTAAAGGAGAACAGGAGTACTATATGATATGATATCGTTCAAGGCCACCAAAGACAGTTGCTCACCAGAAAACTGTGAGTGCTCTAGCAGTTTTTTAAGAGCGTTAAAATGGTTTGCCATACTTTGTATATACATTGCTAATCCCTCTAATATTAGCTTGGAAGTATGTACGAACATGTGGAAGTAGCGTGAGGATAATTTCAAAGATTACCAAATGAAAATAAAACCATACAAAATCTGCTGATACGATTACAAAAGAGAACATGAAATGGGAGCAAATACAACCACACGTAAAACTCTCTGCACTCACAACAAGAAAAAAGAAAAAAAAATCAATAAATATGCAAACGAGTCTAACTGAATTATGAAAAAAATAACAGAATATTTAGCAAAAACGTAACCTTTGTGAACTGCATTCAGTTATTTATCCCAGGATATAATTGCCCATTGTTAATCCACGATTATGTAGTACCTGCCAGTTACCTTATACATAATTCTAATTCTTTACCAAATGCTATTCATTCAGTTTTTTTTATATATTTTCGGGCTTAGCTGAAGCTTGCTTAATTCGAGAAGTGGAAAAACACGCTCACACACATCCAGTATTATCACACTGGAATGGCGTTACACCGTTCCAGGATAAACCAGGCTAACTGGCCTCAGTATAAAAGAATTCCTCATTGTCCGCCTGCCAGGTCTCTTCTATTCCTGAAGACGCGTAATATACTTCCCTATGAATTTTGGAAGAGATGCACGCATTTCCTATGCAAATTTTCTCCCCATTATACCATCACATCACTGGGACGAATAGCGGCGCTGCCCGTCCTTAATCAGAAAACTAATTAGAATTGTTAATGACTGGAGATGTGGGATTTCATTAGCAAGAAGTCTCTGATGCCATACTTATTACGGAACGCCTTGATGTTCACTTTGACGTAATGACACGAGCATTATCTCAATAAAGCTTCTTTCGTATGAGTGTCTGAAGGTTACTTTTTCGGCAGACATCAATCCAAGATAATTACCTCAGTAACTTTATAGACAAATAAAATGTAATCTGGTATGTTCATAAAGTAAAACCCAAGAGACAGTAGCTCTGCTGTATGCATCTTTATAAAAACTCCATAACTTTTACAGGAGTTAGATAGTGAATGTAACTGGCATTTCCTTGATCAAAAGTGCTCTTATATCAGCAATCATAATCGGGCCTGAGAGCGTATAGATTGGACAAATCTGAGCATAAAATGAGTTCTCTAAGACGCGGAAGTTAGCTTCATCCTGCATACGTTATTGTTGCTAAAATCAAAGAATACACTGTGATAAAAAGCTTTCTCGCACGGCAGTATGTGTCATAGTCGAATAACTGTGGTAAACATGATTTACTCCTTACGGTGTTCAAGCAGTATCAAATGTGGTAAAGCCAATAAGCATCATTAATAATGATAATTTTATCTTTAATCTAATAGATATCAGTTCGATTTGAGTCTATTTAACTTCAGATGTTTTCTTTATGCTACTCGATTGACATAAAAAAGGTCTTTGTTGTGATTATTAGTTACGCAATACATTTGTATAGTGAAGAGGAGCTGCAGAAACTTGTAAAAGAGGTCGAAGGCATTTCCGAGAGGAGAAGGTTGTAATGATAAATAGAAACCAGGAAGGAGGGGCAGTGAATTTAATGTGAATAGTGGGATAAGTTGATTCGTACAAGCTTTTTGTTGGTAGGAAGAGAGATGAAGTGAGTGACCAGAAAAGCCGTGGGGTGTGTGTATGTATGTGTGAAAGATAGGAAAGAAGAAGTTGTGAAAGTGTTAGCATAGTTGAAAGTATGAATTAGAATGTTTGTAGATGGTTCGGTCATGACAGGCTGGGGAGAAGTGTTTAATAACCTCAAGATATTATGGAAAAGGACGAGAAGAAGACCTAGCAAATGTAGATTAGGCGGAGTGGGAGAGGTGCTTGAAAGGAAGGACCTCGCAATTTCGGAAGCGCTAGAATGCGTGAGAGATACACGTATAAAACATTAATGTTGTGGTAAGGAGATGCACATGGGTGCATCTACGATTCAGCGGTTAACGTATGATTGTAGAAGATACCGTTGTGATGTTTTTCCTCTAGAGTCTCCCCCTCATAAAAGAAAACGACTAGAAACAAAATATATATTGGTGTCTGGCACGTGTTGTTTGAATTTTGAATATTTCATTCTGCACTTCATACGTGCTCACATTTACAGTTCACAAAGGAATTAGGAAAAAAAAAAAATAGCTGACAACTCCATCTATGAATCAAATATACATCCTCAAACCACGGCCATCTATAGAGGAGGCCTGGTCCACGGCTCAGACACCATACATAATGAAATAGAAGCAGTAGAGTTCAAAGACATGTGCACAAAAATGACAGCAGACATCGCTGTCCATCCGAACGTTTTGTTTCATCATAATTACTTTTCACGAAGTGGAGATGTGACAATGAGGAGATGCATCGGTATAATTTACCGATAAAGGTAAGCTACCAGCTGATCAATAACTACCTTTCTTATCATCAAAATCAAGTGAAGGACTCTATAGGTGACATTTAGTGAAAAGATGCAAAGTGTCTTCTGTACATCAACAAGGAGTGATGCGACCTCCAGCTTACTTGAGATGCATGCAGGATTTTCCCTTCATGCATAAGTTGTGAACATTGTATTCCTAACTAAATGTGAAGTGGTCTTCTTAATTAGTACTTATACTTAGTACTATTTGTACCAACAAAAAGGATCAAATGAAAGGGACACAAATTAAACACGTTCATATACTCTCACTTATGAGTGGAAACACAAAATGATCAAATAGAAACATAGCCTAAATTCAGTACACCAAATAAATTAAAACGTGCCAAAATCTACGGTCAAATAAAGCCTTGTTTCAGCAGCGAGAAATAAAATAAATACCCTATATTTTATTAGAAATAATTTTTCCGTACTGTTTAACGTACACATTATTTAGTTTTCACATTTTCATTCTCATAAATAAATCATAAGTATCCTATCTTAAAATTCCTGTATCTTTAACTTAACGCAAAACACTCTTTTCAGACATTTCAGGCTCTCCCGTAGGCCTCCCCCCCCCCCCCCCCCCCCCCCCCCCCCCCCCCCCCCCGCCCTCTCCCCCCAACAACAACGTCAGCAACAAATTTGTTTAAAGGCTTACTCCCCGAGTAAGCGAAAACAGTAGAAACGGTGAGAGTCACATAAAAATTGGCCATAGACACAGTTGATCTGTAACTCAACCTTCCGGCTCTACCAGCCTATCACGCATACGAAATATGGCCGAGACCTGACATAACTTGATACGCGAACATCAGTTGGGTGCGAGTGAATGTGTGTGTCGTCGAAATGAACTATGAGGAGAGAGTGACTTGTGCCAAAAAAGCGAAAAGTTTGCAGAAAACACTGAAAGTTTTCAGAGCTCGGAAATGCCCTAACTCCGTTATTTCTCTAAGTACTGGGTTAATCTTGTTTAAAATGATCCTTGGAAACTGCAGATTCTCTCGTAAAAAAAAAAAAAAATAAATAAATAAATAAAATGGTTTAGAAGCAGGAAAAAGATTTTTTAAAAATTCTTAAAGGGATTAATTTCTTTTTTTATTTTGAATTAGTTACGGTTGTTAAACTGAATGAATTAACATTTTCCGCCTTCCCACGTCAACAGTTAACAATTAAACAAACAGATTTGGTGTAGGATAATATGTAAAGTCATGACTATAGAAGAAAAACATGGAAAATTAAATATTGCTTTTTATTCAGGCAAAATCCTTTACAAGACTCATGGGAAATGAATACTCAAAGTTCCCTCGAGGATCTGTTTTTTGTCTACAGACTTGTGTTTGAACGCATAATGAATGACACACGACTGTTGAAGGAAGATGAGGGAAAGGAGGGATATGAATCGCACAGCTGTGAAGGAAAAGTACGATTTTTTCACTTCATAATCATACTTTTCATGAAAATTATTAGTTCTGGGAGGATTTTTGTTAATGCAGTCACGGGAAACTTGTAAATCCTCTAAAATGTTCGTAGAACCTATAGCAGTATAAAACAAATAGAAAGTGCACTGAAGTTTCTTCGGCGCAATGGAGTTTTCTGTACAGCCTATAATTAAGGCCACTAAATATAGATCTATCTTTCGGTGGTCTGAGTATAACTCTTTATAGGCCGCGACCCATGAAACTCTCGGCAGGACGTGGTGGCCTATGTTCTTGCAGTGTCAGAGGCACGAACATGGCTAACTTTAACCTTAAATAGAATAAAAACTACTGAGCCTAGAGGACTGACATTTGTTATGTTTAATAGTTGGAGGGTAGATGATCAATATAACAATTGCAGCCCTTTAGCCCCAGGAGTTTTTAAGATCTGAGGACAGACAAAAACGGCATCCGAATAGTATTCTTTTACAGAAAACTGAAAAGGGATTACTATGAATTCTTGATGTTTTGTGAAAGTTCAAGAAAATAAAGATCAGTCCACAGAGAAAAGACGACGCAGTTTCTGAAAATGAGGGGAATATATAAAAAAATAACTTTGATCTATATCATTATATATCATTAAAGAAAATTTTCCTCTCCGCACTGTTTCAGTTATTTCATACTCTCTCTCTCTCGCTCTCTCTCTTAGCAAGAGACTTAGCCGAAGATCGTGATAAGAACGCGTCATTCGCTTCCGTATTTCTTAGCCAAGAGCAGGCCGACAACAAGGCTCTCTACAGGAGCCGGAGGGGACTCATCGCAAGAAAGGACGATCTCGACATAATCCACAAGGATGGCGGCGTGGCCCTAGGTCCGAAGATTCTTTCTGCCCAGTTTCCCTTATCAAGCCCAGTTGCCTTGACTTCTTTGTCCCTAAACCCTGCCCTACAATAAGGCCTTCGACCCATTCCTTGGGACTGGGCTGGAAATTGACAAGAGATGGTTCCTCATCTCCGACTCATCTACTACTTCACTTGATGACAGTATTACTCTCATATCACCCTAAAGTGAATATGAAATAAACTAATAAAAAAATGTGCCGCAGTCTGTGAAAATTACGCCATGACCCGGTGGTGGCCTGTGTTGCTGGCACCTATGGCAGTGCCAGATGCGCGACCATGAGTAACTCTAACTTTAAAATAAAAAAATCTACTGAGGCTAGATGGCTGCAATTTGGTATGTTTGTTGATTGGAGTGTGGATGATCAACATACCAATTTGCAGCCCTCTAGCCTCAGTAGATTGTAAGATCTAAGCGGACAGAAAAAGTGTGGACGGACGGACAAACAGCTATCTTAATAGTTTTCTTTCACAGAAAGCTAAAACATGGAAAATTCAGGAGAAAACTAAACTACCACTGGATCATCCATGTCAGTGCACAGCGAAAGATTTGTTTATCATGAGGGATTCGCGTCTCCATAATGATACTTCTACTAAGTGGATGAGAGACTCTTTTCGCTAGGAAGATCTATGTCATATTGCCCAGATTGTCCAATGCGCTCTTTTTAGAAAACACGATATTTCCTGGGGTTACCTATTTTATTTCTTGTTTACCTATAGCCAGCAAAACACGATAAAGTTAAAGAATATGGTCGTAAGATATTGTTGAAAGCAATGATGTTTAGCCAGAATGGCGCAAACATCTCGTTTTGCTTAGTACTCCTCAGAAAATGTGGTAAAACACTGAATCAAGAACTGCGCAGTATATCTGTTTCTTAGCTAAGTTATCTTGGGCATATATTCATAAAACAGAGTTTAATTGGTGTGAATATAGCTCAGAACTATCGTGAATTAATCGGTTAAGCAGTCAGTGCTATCTGGAACTTGTATAGGCTACCCTGATATTGCGCAGATAATTAACTACAATAAGAATAAGAACCAAGAATTCAGTACACGTATAACACTCGTTGTTTAATACCAGTAGCAAAATCTGTGCTCGAAATAAAAGCAATGATTTACGCGGACTATGTTTTTAAATATAAGTTACTCTGCGTAGAGCAAATGAAAAAGGAATAGGAAATAGAAGAATTAATATATATATATATATATATATATATATATATATATATATATATATATATATATATATATACAAGAATTGTGTGGTAGAAGCATCAAAGAGGTTATTGGTTCTAAGGAAAAAAAAAAAAAACTAGGGAAGATGAAGGACTTAAATGGCACATTGTATGTAAATGACTTAAAACTAGTGAAGGATATCCTGTCGAAGTAAACGAATGAAGATAATAAGAGATTTCTCTTCTTCCCGTGGCCATCCATTTCACTATAAGATTCTTTAAAAGTAAGACTGGAAAACACTATGAAATAAAAAGTCTCGTAAATAAATGATAATACAGTGGCAAGGTAACAAAGTTAAGTACACGCAGAGTTCAAGAGTGTTTCTTGTTTAATGGGAGCAGCAGACGACCTTTTAAAATGAAAATACCGGATTTACCGCACATGGAACTGAATTGAAGAAACTTTAGTATAACTGAGGGGAATTTTTACGACCAATGCCTTATTTTTCCCTTACAGCAGTACGAGAGAGAGAGAGAGAGAGATGTTTAACTCAGATGATGAATTGAATCTGGCGGCAGCCCAAATACAATATTTATAATCTTTCTCCCTATTGGATTTAGGTAAGCTATATGTGATAAATTACCGGAATTGTGCAACTGCCAAGAAAATAGGTTTAAACGGTGTGGCAAGATAAGACACCATAAATTTATTCATAACCTCGAAATTTATTGTTCTTTCAACGGGAGTCCAATATATAATATGAATATATATATATATATATATATATATATGTATATACATATATATATATATATATATATATATATATATATATATATATATATATATATATATATATATTATATATATATATATCATATATATATATATATATATATATATATATATATATATATATATATATATGTATCACAAAATCCACGTACGAAAGTGAGTGAAAACAGGGACTTTGAAAAACTACTTTCATCTTTATTGTACATTTTCAAGTTCACACTGAATATAAGAGAAGTTGACAGACCTAAATTTATATACAAAAACAAAAGGGGGTGGGGTTACAGTTTGTTAATCTGGGCAGCGTGTTCTTTAAGCAAAACAGACAACGAAAGAGGATGAAGGCATAATCCAGGATCAAAATTTAGATTCATTGTTGATGTGGCTTCAATAAAATGGACTCCAACAGATTCTTTTCGTGGTGATCTTTGACCCTGCAGAGTATCAAGGAATTAAGCCAGTGGTTCACAATGCCACAAGGAATGTTGTATACAATACTGGTTGAATACTAAGGAAATATTTATAATTCTTAAAATGGGTACAGTAGGAATGAAATTAGGATGAAAAGGTATACAGAATATTCTCAAGTTCTTTGTACTATTTCATCCTAATTTCATTCCTGCTGTACCCATTTAGAAAGTTATTGATATTAGCTTAGCGCATCACTGTACGTCCTAAATTCTTGGTTTCTGTGATTCGAGTCGGCTTGATATTATCGACTAAGAAATTCCCTTGCTGGTAACATGTATGAAAATAGATAAGTTCCGAGGTAGTGCGTATTAGATATTGAAGGGCATCTGTAGCTTATTGCTTGTATACGAATCACGGTGATGTGATAAAATTAATTTTATATTTTATATATATTTTGAATAATATATATATATATATATATATATATATATATATATATATTATATATATATATTATATATATATATAAGGAGAGAGAGAGAGAGAGAGAGAGAGAAGACCTAAGCACTAAGCAGTCAGTCATGTGTGCTACCAACGCCAAATGCTGTTATAACTTAACAGCCCTTTCCAACGATCTATCTGTTTATCTAGACATCCATCTCAACGGCCAATTAAAGCTAAAAAAAGTCTTCATTTGTTTGAATGAATATCCTCGTGTGTGTGACGTGGATGCGTTTTGTCGTGGACGAAAAGATCTACGTAATGTAATCTATATGCTAATAAGCACAATCGGATTGAGGAAAGTTGGGAGGTGCGAGGAAGGACTCAGCTCTGATTTGCACAACATGATTGGGCGACTTAGCTTGTTAGTCCTGACTACTAATTCTTTTTAGAGGTCATCATCCTCCCCACCTCATCCTCTCTCTCTCTCTCTCTCTCACTCTCTCTCTCTCTCTCTCTCTCTCTCTCTCTCTCTCTCTCTCTCTCTCTCTCTCTCTCTTCTGATAAGAATTTGCATACCTCTTTCTCTTTTGAGCCCTTTCTGTACCCTTAATCTTGACCAGTATCTATTCATAATTTCTAAGCATTATTGTTTATAATATGTATTCGCCCTTTAACAGTTCTCGATTTTAATTTTGATACGTATTGTACATATCAATGGATCTGTTTTGATAAAATCTCGTAATTATGTTTTTGTAAATCGCGGTCAGTTAATTGTGATATGACTACCTCATGCATTTGATGTGCATGAAGTTTCCGGTTTAGAGTAGTTTAACGGGTTGTTAGACTTTAATTGCACATCTCAGGTTACCTGTTGTAAGGTAGTTAGGTGTTTATTACCGTTTTATATTTTCCTCAATCAATGTTTTATCGTGACAATGGTAAATCTGACTTCAGTATTTTCGTTTATTTTCCTGTTCTTATTTGGATACATTGCATTTGATGATTACTTGTGTGTCTCTAGTGTATATCAGTCTTTATTGTTACACAAAATAGTATGATGTTGAATTCAATGGTTTATTTTTTTTTCTGTATAAATGTTGAAAATTATGGATCGTTGGTATGGAATCAAAGTAACGGAAACTATCTAAATTTACGTTATCTTTTGTCTGCCTTTTTTTTATTCAAAGAAAATTCTTAAATGATAATGAAGAGCATAATTGGTTGGAAGGGGCAGGTGTAGAGAGAGAGAGAGAGAGAGAGAGAGAGAGAGAGAGAGAGAGAGAGAGAGAGAGAGAGAGAGTCTCATTTAATCCTTTTTAGCTAAGAGCAAGAATAGGGTGACAGGCGATAACGATAAAAGACCAATAATCCTGACAAGACAAGAAACTCCTACAACCAACTTAAGAAGCTTGTACACATTATTCAAGCGCGCATGACAGTATACGCACCTAAACCGTAATATAATTAGTTTGGATTCAATTTAAAGTACCTTAACCAAGTTCAGTGAACCTTTTTTCTAAAGATAATCAATAAGCAAGACTCTTAAGTTTGTCTACGTCTTTGTGCTTCATGTCTGTACCTGAGTCTTCGTGTGTCTTTTACTCTGACCTTATTACGGATGACCAGAGGAATCCACATTTTGAATTACTTATTATTATTCTTATTATTATTACAAGCATATTGGTGCGCCATGCTGCGCTGGAACCAGGCGCTACCCTCCCCATTCCCTAACTACCCCGCTCCCACCCAAGGCAGACAAACAGGTTTGCAGGAGGAGAGTGGATGTGCCATGTCTCCCCTACCCTCCCGATCCCTTACCTACCTCAGCTGAACAAAATTCCCAACTGCGATACAAATGGAAACAACGAAGCGACAACAGATAAAAATAAATAAAGCTTCATAACTCTTCGTCAGTAACAGAAAGAGGTCTATAGCTTTTCTAGTTCCTACAATAACACTGAAATCCGAGAAGTCTTAATCTTCTTTTAAAACTGGCCACTGACATTAGTGAGGCTGTAAATAACCGTCAGTACCAAAGTATTTATAGTAATAGTTACTGAATTCAGTGAGATTGTGATGCAAAGTACATTAGTATTAAAAAAATCCAGACTGTAATGATGATTCATTTCAGTCACTAGATGATCATTTCAACTCAAAGCCCCCATCACCCCTACCCCCACCAAAGAAAAAAAAGAAAAAAAATTGGCCGTGCCCAATTTCTTTCTCTGGTTGCAATTTGCCCGAAGATTAATCCCCGTGAGAGAGAGAGAGAGAGAGAGAGAGAGAGAGAGAGAGAGAGAGAGAGAGAGAGAGAGAGAGAGAGATCTATTTCACCAATATATTTATCTCCAGGAAACGGAGTTTTCTCTCTCCGATTCGACGAAAGACCAATTGACTGTGATATATGAGATTTCCTTCTCTCCAGACAAAGACACAACTCGAAATATTGCTTTTCGCGTGTTGATTCTCCACTTAAAAAGGTTGTGTTTCATTACTACGTGTGTATCTCAAATTGGGTTCACTGAACAAAGTTATGGGATCTGAAAGTCAATTCCTAACTATTTGTATTATTATAGCCAAAGACTCCAAGTGCATATATACGGTATGTTTGGAACACTACTCTCTCATCTGTCACCTCTCATCCCAACATTGGCGTAAAAAGAAACAACTGTTACCTTTTTATGTTTTTTCTCTTTCCATGTATACATTTTACTTGCGAGTTTCCCCTCCCAATCTTACTATCAATTTTTCCAACAGTTTCCTTGATTTAACTTTAGAAAGCTGATTCAGATTTACAAATCAAGTCAAAAACATTTTATCTATTTTATGTTTAAATAATGGACCGCTTAGGAATTCTATAACAATTACCGTGCTTTCACTGTCCTAAAATTTTCGTAGAACAGAGCGACTAGTTACATAAACCTGGTCTTGATAACTGAGGTCAACAATACTGGATTCTACTTATAGGGACTAGTACCCTCTGTGCATTTCGCATGGTGCACCACAAGCATTACTAATAGGTGTTTCCAGCATCCCTTTAGCCTGTAGCGGCAGCCACCTTTTAGTGTTACTTCCTTATGTAAATGTGGTTAGTTCCTCCCAGATCTACCTTTTCATCCTTGTGCTTCATCGCCTCTATTTTCCGGATCTCCTTATCTTGATGCCCAACCACTCCCAACCCCCTTTGCCACTGTCTTCAGTGTTGAATGATTGAAAGTGATCTAGTGCTCGGCATGGCGGCCTAAATTTCATTAAGCGACCATACTTGAATTCTTACATGGTGACATCTCTGACAAGTGAACAGTCATTAACCTTCTGTTCCCTCGTTCCAGGCCTCAGCTGTCTTTTCACGCAGAATAAGTATGTTGCATTCTGCAAAGTCCTTCATTACTTTTATGATACCATTAAAGAAATAGCGCAAAGAATTTTGCAATTGGAGCGAAGGCTATACTGTACCATTGTTGTTCCCCTAAGCACAAGTAAGACCAGTTTCCGAAATATCCGAAGGCGTGAGGCAACAATGCCAAACTGTAATGGACAGAGAGATGAAGAGAAATATGAAGGCACATTTCAGACTGGATGAATGTCAATTCACGATTTTCATAATTGAGGTGAGAATCAACGTTAATTATATCAAAATATATAGGTATATGATCTTTCCAAGAAGGCTGCGAACAACTTGAACATTTTCGATTACTCCGGGAGTAAACCTACAAACTACTTTGTACTTGTTGTTGTGGTTGTTGGGGGAGAGGAAAAGTCTAGAAAAGTCTGTAAAACATGAGAAAGGAACGAAGGATCTGAGGCACTGAACAAATCATTTAAGAGAAGACGCAGACTGAAAACAGTTATATAGAGACTGAAAACATTACTAGCTGTGAGTGAAGAAGCTGTTTTTGTTGCATCAACTCAATCGTGAGAGAGAGAATGTTTTGAGAAAATAATGTCTTAGTATGTCCCATTAATGAGATTATAATGTCATGAAGGAACGCTGAGTTCCGTACTAGAATTTTCCAAGTAATTTAGATAACAATGAGATTATCTGGATTTTTGCAGACATGGCAATGAGAGCAAAACTAAAAAAAAAAAAACTTCTGAAAGAGCAGCTGTAGATTTAGTGAGCCGAGAGTGAGATATATATGCATTACTAAAACTGGAAGCTGAAGCAAAACATACATAATAAGTAGATGCGGTCTCATTACCACATGTGTATTGTGGTAGTGATGTGTCCCAGAGGAACGAGAGGTGGGGAGATTATTGCTTCAGTTCAGCAGAATACTCTTTAATGAACCGGATAATTGGAAAGGGCAATTACCTAATTCCCTTTTCTATGGCTCGAAGAAAACCAGAAAAAGGAAAAGGAAGAGGAATAAAGAATGGGCTCACCCACAAGGAAAATAATAAAGAGGGAAGCAATGGGTATAAGTCTAGGAAAAAAGAAAGAAAAAAAGAAACAGGAAGTTAGTGTCATAACGTTGCAGCAGAGGAGAGAAACTTACTGAACAATGTTATCGAAGGACCACCGACTTCTGAAGTCACCGAGGAAAAACATCGGAAGAGGATCAGATGATTTATTGGTTCAGTGACATTGGGACTGTTACGAGACGAATTAACACTGAAGTGTTCCTTTTTCACAGGAGATAAAGTTGAATATCTATCAGTAGAGAAGAGAAAGAAAGCTTTAGCTACACGAGTTGCTAATATCAACGGAAAAGGAACGAAACGTATGTTTAAATGGTGGAAACTCAAGAGAGAACTACGGCATCCCAAACAGAACTGAAAGACACAGTTGCAAAATAGAAAGACACTGGTTATCTCTAAGTAACTTTTAACTATCCAAGGGACATACTTTTCAAAGATGGCGATTGTAAACTGCAACCCACACATGGTGCTACCAGTGTCGACTTTAGTACTGAATCAACCCTACACACATGGAAAAACCGACGGGAATCGGTAAACTAATGGGCAAATATATATTCTCAAAGTGCAGAAAAAAAGTTAAATGAAAAAGTATACATACCAGAGAAGCGAAGAAAGGTAATTTATTAGTGACCGATAAAAAAGAAAAGCCGAATTTCAATTTCGACAGATAAAATGCTGACAATAAATGAAACTTCTTTCTTTTGCACAAAGGATCCGATGAAGTGGAATAGAATTTGTTTTTAGCACATGATGATGAGGACCTGAAAAAATCTTAATTAGAGAATGAGTGTACGCGAAAAAACGAATACGATATGGTTACAGTCGTCACATACAAAGTAAATGTAACATCCTTGTGGACAGTGGAAACGTGTTGTTAGTGTAAATTTTTGTTTGTTTAATTATCATATTTTTGTTGGGGTATCACTTTTCTTTGCAGATTAAAGACTCTATATAATGTCTTGTTGCAAGGAGGAATTCCTTATTCTTAGGTGTTAATTGAATATATGAGGTAATTGTTTACAGGAAATATGAGTAAACTTAACTCACCAATGTTCAAGAAGTTATCAACGGCTTTTTCAAGATTTTTGTTCTCACTAGAGAGAGAGAGAGAGAGAGAGAGAGAGAGAGACAGAGAGAGAGAGAGAATCCATTACATTAGCATATTACATTTACATATCTTATTACCGAACTTTTGTACTCCCGGCATCAACGACTTTTCGGAAAAACTTTAGACTTTCCTGAAATTATAAGTATATCTTATCTTAAAAAAAGACGAGAATTGTATCCATTTCCATTTTCTTATTATTCTCGATACTTCGCGAAACTTTTTCTTAAAGTAGAAAAAGCGATGGCCAAGAATCTTTCCTATTTTTCACAGTTACACTATCAGCATTATTATTATTATTAATATTATTATTATTATTATTGGTTGCTACTTCAGCGCTATTAATTTTGTAGAGAGTCTTCTCTATTTTTCTGATGACGGCTTTCTCGTTGTTGCTTAGACTGGCGAGCAATGCACCAAAGGGCATGGCAAAATTCGGTTGAGTCATTTTGGTTTATTATTGCTTATACAATTCTCTCTCTCTCTCTCTCTCTCTCTCTCTCTCTCCAACGGGACGTTTCGTCCTGATCCACGGGACATTATACAGCGATGACTGCTGAGGGAATGAATTCCAGTGTTGTTTTTTATTAAGCTGACCTTGTGTCAGCACGGGCTCTCGAGTACGGTCTGGAGAACCTCTCCGGCAGGTCGAGTTTTCATTGGTTCCTGGGAAGGTGACTCATACGGCGAGTGTTTTCGAGTCTTGCGGACCTTCTCAGGCGGGGAATATCACTGGGAGCCTGTTGATTGGCTTTTACCTGAGTGACATCACCCCTGGTATTATTATCATAATGTGCCTCACGTCCGGTGTTGTTTGTTTCATGCGTGCTGGTACTTTCATTGGGGGTGAGGGGCGTGGTCCTCCTCACACACGTTGGTATCAGGAACGCTTCTTGAGTGGTATTAAGGGGAGGCTTTTGCTCAAGAATAAGCAGCGCTTCAAGGAAGCGCAGACGTCGTGGGTCAGGGGCTCTCCCAATGGTTTTGACATTCCTGATGATGTTGTCTCTTGTGATGTCTTTCTGTTGTACTGCAAGGGCGTGCTGTCTGATGGCACCCTCCTGGGCGTGGCAGGAGATCCTTTTAGACAGGCGCATCGTCGTCATGGCGATGTAAATCCCGGGGCATCTTTGGGCGGGGCATACATATCGATAGACTACGTTGGACAGCTTTAGGGGGTCTCCTACATGAGGAGAGGGGTTGTTCTTCATCAGGAGGTCCTTCGTACGCCGATTCTTGTAGTAAATAATGAGGGACACTCTCTTCTCTCCCTCCATAGGGCAGATGTATTCCTCTATTATGTTCTTGATGGCTGTTTCGTCCTCCTTGTATTGTTGGTGCATGAAGGCTTTGTAGAAAAGTTCTATATCATCCGGGGGTGGAATGTTCCTTTTGTCTTCCTCCATCATGTACCACTTGTCAAGGGCGGCACGTGTTTCTCGGTTTACGAGTTTATTTGAGTACCCATTATTAATTAGCATCTGGAATGAAGAACAACCCCTCTCCGCCTGTAGGAGACCCCCTAAAGCAGTCCAATGTTGTCTACCGATAAGAATGCCCCGCCCGAGGATGCCCAAGGATTTACATCGGCGTGACGACGATGCGCCTGTCTAAAAGGATCTCCTGCCACGCCCAGGAGGGTGCCATCAGGCAGCACGCCCTTGCAGTACAACAGAAAGACATCACAAGAGACAACATCATCAGGAATGTCAAAACCATTGGGAGAGCCCCTGACCCACGACGTCTGCGCTTCCTTGAAGCGCTGCTTATTCTTGAGCAAAAGCCTCCCCTTAATACCACTCAAGAAGCGTTCCTGATACCAACGTGTGTGAGGAGGACCACGCCCCTCACCCCCAATGAAAGTACCAGCACGCATGAAACAAACAACACCGGACGTGAGGCACATTATGATAATAATACCAGGGGTGATGTCACTCAGGTAAAAGCCAATCAACAGGCTCCCAGTGATATTCCCCGCCTGAGAAGGTCCGCAAGACTCGAAAACACTCGCCGTATGAGTCACCTTCCCAGGAACCAATGAAAACTCGACCTGCCGGAGAGGTTCTCGAGAGCCCGCAACATCATCATATAAGGAGAAGGACTCGCCACTGGAATTCAGTCCCTCAGCAGTCATCGCTGGATAATGTCCCGTGGATCAGGACGAAACGTCGCGTTGGAGAGAGAGAGAGAGAGAGAGAGAATTTTATAAGCAATAATAAACTAAAATGACTCAACCGAATTTTACCATGCCCTTTGGTGCGTTGCTCGCCAGTCTAAGCAACAACAAGAAAGCCGTCATCAGAAAAATAGAGAAGACTCTCTACAAAATTTATAGTGCTGAAGCAGCAACCATTTTCAACAAAACCTGTCCTACGAGAGGGTCTCCTTCCAAAATATTATACTATTAGTATTATTATTAATTTGTTTATCACAGTCTATTCAGAATTGAATCCAAAATCCTTAGGAGTCCTTCAATGTTCTTACTAGGTGCTGTTTCTTCTAACACGGTCTGTATGGGTCCTGGCACGACTCCTGCTCCCAGTTTGACTATGTTTTTCTTAAGAGATTTGGTATTGTGCAAGGTGCCCCAATGATTATGAGTAGTACCTCTAATGTCATGTTCCATAGCCTTCTAAATGTTCTGAGCCTCCTCAACGCCAACCGCAGGTCTCGATACTTGTCAATTTTCTCCCTCTTTTTCTCTTTTACTCTGGGGTCCTACGGTATTATGATTTCGATCAGAATTAGGTCTTGCCGATGCACCTGTCAGTCATTATATGTAGCCCAAGAGTAATTTTACCTACTATTTTTCTGCTACTCCCTCAGGGTGGTGTTTATACCACATGTTGCCTCATACTGTATGATATTTCT
>NC_061096.1:7443011-7470511 GCF_015104395.2 Macrobrachium nipponense
ATATATATATATATATATATATATATATAATATGTATAAATAAAGGTAACAGCCATGAAGGAAACTGAAACAGTAGAGATGCTCCGAAATCTTTCGACTCAAGGGTCCTTTACATAACAGACTGACATACATGGGAAACATGAGTGTACAAGGAAGGGTCGTATAAATGACAGATAGGGATTATAAAGGAAATAAGTACTTAGAATCCAACACACCTAGAGAATTAGTAACCTTTTGTCCTCAAACAAAACATGGGTACAGATTAAGAGGTCTCCAAAAAGATTAAGTCCAGCTGCTAAGATACAGGGACAAGATAATTAAAGGATTATTCAGGGAGGCAACTGACCACATACACATTTCTTTGGTAAACAATAAAAATTTTTTTTTTTTTTGCAAGGTAAACTTATTCACAAAACCTATATTAAACATATATCTATCTAACAGTTTCGTACTCCAATGGACCTCTTCTTGGACCGTTTATTAAGGAAAAGATAAAGTTTACACTGCATGCGGCCAAGAAAGGCCTAAAATGTTATTAAACATAATTACCAAAAACTACCAGTTTGAGCTACAAACTATTCAGCAGTAAAATAACAATAAAAACAAGAATAGCAGTTGAACAAATGAAAAATATCAAAATATCTAACGAGGTAATACATCCATTTAAAACAGCATAACATACAGTACATATTAACAAGCGTATACTATATGATAGTTAATGGATGACATTATCCAATTTGTACTGACGTTTCATGACATGTAAGATAAAAGGATGTAATTTATACAAACCAGGCGATAAATAAAAATTTTTTCCTTTGCTGTGAACGATGCAAGCTGTCTCTATCAAATTTCTTTCAATAAAACCTATGCTCTTAAACAAAATCTTTGACCCGAGCCAGTCAATCGGTACATTACACATACTACTATGAACACATAAAGCATTGCTCGTATTATTTGTTCGTATATTATATTTATGATTTAAGATACGTTTTTCGAGTGTCTTCCCAGATTGTCCTATATAAAAAACTACCGCACTTGCATGGGATCTTATATATGACTCCTTCATTGTTCTCCGGACTATTATGAATTAAAGTTTTTCCAATGGTGCTAGGATATGAAAAAGTTGTACTAAAACCAAGTAACTTTAGGGGGTAGACTATAGATTCTAATGTGGGATGGTATGGGAAACATATAAAATCCAGTTTTCTGTTTTTCTCTTCATATGAATAAAATGTTTTTCGTGCTAACTTTAGACTGTAATCAATATCCTCCAATTTAAAATTGTTTTCAATACCAACTTGATATATAAATTCTAGTTCCTCATTGATAAATTCCGAACTGCAGATATTAAGAGCTCTAAGAAACATTGATCTTAATGCTGAGAGTTTTACTTCTACTTTGTGTGAGGAGTAATTGCTAATAATAAGATTGTTATTAGTAGGTTTTCTGTGTATTTTAAACTTGTAGCTAGAACTTACAACTGACCTCACAACTGTAACATCCAAAAATGAGATAACACCATTGTCTTCTTCGTCAACCGTAAAATTTATGGAGGAAACTAAATTATTGAGGACACATAAAATATTCTGAATGTCAATAGAAGTTTTCAGTACCGCAAATACATCGTCAACCTATCTAACCCAGAAAACAATATCTGCCATAATTGAATTAGCTATTCTAGATTCATAAAATTCCATGTAAATATTTGATAATACTGGGGACAAGCAATTACCCATCTGCATTCCAAATTTTTGTCGGTAAAATTTGCCATTAAAAATAAAACAAGTGTCAACCACTCATGATTAGGCAAAGACATGACATGCTTATTAAGTTCGTTATTTAAAAATTCTAAGACGTCGTTGACAGGTACACAGGTGAACAGACTTTGAACATCTAAGCTTACCATTATTTCATCATCTTTTGGAGTTTACCTGATTATTCTGTTTACAAAATCTAAATTATTTTCAACATGCGAATTAGATATTGTACCTACAAGTAGTTGCAATAATGTTACTAATAGTACTAATTATAGGACGTAATAGTTGTCCTTCCTTATGGGTTTTAACTGTACCATACAAATAGGGAAGTCTAGCATTTACAGTAGTAAACGTACTAACCATATCTTGATTGTTCCCAAATATCTCCCAATCTTTTATGAAACTGTGCATTTACTCGCTCACAAGAGTTAGAAATCAAATGTTCATACGTATCTTGGTCATTTAACCGAATGTTCATTTTATCAACATAGTCTCTTCGATCCAAAACAACAACAACAACATTAGCTTTATCTGCCCTGGTTATGAGGATATCTTTGTCTTTTCTGACTGAGTCCAAAGCCTTATTCAGACGTTTCGGAAAGAAGTTAAAAGTACAATGTACACAACACCTCTGGCCAAATTTAGTGCATTCAATATATCCGGTTTATCAGTATAGCATTTTTCTTTGATAATAAACTGTTTGCTGATTTCGACATATCAGGTTTTCTCGTCGAATTATTGAATTTCAGTCCCAGTTCTACTACAACCTTTTCATTTTCACTTAAAACTTTGGACGGCGGATTAAGGTAGTTGGTATTTTTCCCATATGTTTTCCAATCCGACTTCGATATAAGAAATCTTAATTTATTATCAAGCCTCCTCTTATGCACTGTGACCTGACGCCGTAGTTGATTGTAGATATAATCCAATAACCTCGCTTGCCAGTCCATAGGAATGTCTCTCAAAAACTGACCACGTAGTTGTACAGACTGAGCAAAATGCTTCCACTTTTCTTTCTTCGCGTTATCGATGTGTAAATTCAAAATCATGTTTTCCAAATTGCCAAAAGTAAACACTCCTCTTCTCATTGCAGACGTCATCAACGAATGGGGCATCACGCATTCCGCTTTACATTCCCTAAGGAATATCCATCTCAATTTTACTTTGTGAGCCCTAATTAGGGCCTTCTTGAAGTCAAACACTAGTTTGACTTCAACGACGTCTTAGAATTTTTAAATAGCGATCTAAATAAGCATGTCATGTCTTTGCCTAATCATGCGTGGTTGACACTTGTTTTATTTTTAATGGCAAATTTTACCGACAAAAATTTGGAATGCTGATGAGTAATTGCTTGTCCCCAGTATTATCAAATATTTACATGGAATTTTATGAATCTAGAATAGCTAATTCAATTATGGCAGATATTGTTTTCTGGGTTAGATAGGTTGACGATGTATTTGCGGTACTGAAAACTTCTATTGACATTCAGAATATTTTATGTGTCCTCAATAATTTAGTTTCCTCCATAAATTTTACGGTTGACGAAGAAGACAATGGTGTTATCTCATTTTTGGATGTTACAGTTGTGAGGTCAGTTGTAAGTTCTAGCTACAAGTTTAAAATACACAGAAAACCTACTAATAACAATCTTATTATTAGCAATTACTCCTCACACAAAGTAGAAGTAAAACTCTCAGCATTAAGATCAATGTTTCTTAGAGCTCTTAATATCTGCAGTCCGGAATTTATCTATGAGGAACAAGAATTTATATATCAAGTTGGTATTGAAAACAATTTTAAATTGGAGGATATTGATTACGGTCTAAAGTTAGCACGAAAAACATTTTATTCATATGAAGAGAAAAACAGAAAACTGGATTTTATATGTTTCCCATACCATCCCACATTAGAATCTATAGTCTACCCCCTAAAGTTACTTGGTTTTAGTACATCTTTTTCATATCCTAGCACCATTGGAAAAACTTTAATTCATAATAGTCCGGAGA
Organism: Macrobrachium nipponense; assembly: GCF_015104395.2. Lineage (NCBI taxonomy): Eukaryota > Metazoa > Arthropoda > Malacostraca > Decapoda > Palaemonidae > Macrobrachium > Macrobrachium nipponense. The sequence goes on from NC_061096.1 coordinate 7,446,775, forward strand.
ACAATGAAGGAGTCATATATAAGATCCCATGCAAGTGCGGTAGTTTTTTATATAGGACAATCTGGGAAGACACTCGAAAAACGTATCTTAAATCATAAATATAATATACGAACAAATAATACGAGCAATGCTTTGTGTTCATAGTAGTATGTGTAATGTACCGATTGACTGGCTCGGGTCAAAGATTTTGTTTAAGAGCATAGGTTTTATTGAAAGAAATTTGATAGAGACAGCTTGCATCGTTCACAGCAAAGGAAAAAATTTTTATTTATCGCCTGGTTTGTATAAATTAGATCCTTTTATCTTACATGTCATGAAACGTCAGTACAAATTGGATAATGTCATCCATTAACTATCATATAGTATACGCTTGTTAATATGTACTGTATGTTATGCTGTTTCAAATGGATGTATTACCTCGTTAGATATTTTGGTATTTTTCATTTGTTCAACTGCTATTCCTTGTTTTTATTGTTATTTTACTGCTGAATAGTTTGTAGCTCAAACTGGTAGTTTTTGGTTACTATGTTTAAAAACATTTTAGGCCTTTCTTGGCCGCATGCAGTGTAAACTTTATCTCTTTCCTTAATAAACGGTCCAAGAAGAGGTCCATTGGAGTACGAAACTGTTGGGCATTTTCTGAGACATACCTTTTTCATTTTCCTATGTGGAATACAACTGAATTACTATATCTTCGTGCCTAAGCGATACCAGTAATATATATATATATATATATATATATATATATATATATATATATATATATATATATATATATATACATATATATATATATATATATATAATATATATATATATATATATATAATATATAATATATATATAGTAAGACAATATCTATAAGGCAACTAATTTGTATTTAAGTCTGTGATTGTATCTTTATAGTCATTCTTAAACATGTTAGTTATCTATGGGTCCAAATAAAACAGGCCATGACTGACATTAAAATTACAATGAGAAGTAAGTTGTATAACGACAGATTCTAAATGATTTCGCTACAAGACATCTCTTGATCTTGCAATTTCTGAACTGCTGATCCAATATATCCGGTGGTAATTTTCACTGAAGTGAACGAATATTGCAATAGATGTTCGCCCAGTTTGTACAGAATATTTATGCTGTTTAATTCTTCTAGATTGTCCGATATAAAAGGAAGGGCAGCCCATACATGGAATTTTATATATTATGTTGTTGCTTTGAATGGGGCTATTTTTTTATTAGCATTCCTTTTAGAGTGTTATAGGAAAAAAAGAGGTTGATCTTCAAAGATTTTAACAATGATTTTATGGTTGCAAAACCGTTAAAATAAGGCAAGCTGAGAATATTCGTAGAAGTTTCTTTCTCAGTGTTCCTTACACTATAAAACTTTTTGTGGTATTTATAATAGCAAATATCTAATATATGTGAAGGATAACATAAATCTGTCCCTCTTTTTCTTATTTATTCAATTTCTTAATCCAAATATTGGGGTCTGAATGCACAATGCTCTAAAAACATGGAAGAACAAATTGATATTTTGATATTAAGATGGTGGCTTGAATGAAAATGGACGTAAGTTAAGTTGTTTGTCGGTTTTCTATAAATACTGAATTTACATGAAAATGGTTCTCTATGTATCAAAATATCTAAGAAAGTTAGGCAATCGTCTTTTTCCAATTATAAAGTAAAATTAATCGATGGTACCTGGTTATTTAATTGAGTTGAAAGATCTCAGAGCATCTCCACTGTTTCACTTTCCTTCGTGGTTGTTACCTTTATTTATATAATTATAAACGTTTTGTTCCTTCAGTATAAAGTGTGAGGATGTGACTTTCTGGCACTTCTAAAAGGCCTTGTATGGAGGGACGAGGTTTATAACAAGCAAAACCTACGGCTGAAGGCTGATATTACTGAAGGGAGGAATTTACATAAAAGTCTGGACTTTAGTTTAAATGCACTATATTTACATTTATATTACGTGTGGGTCCAGAAATTAATGGAAGGTGGTTGATTGCAGGTCCACCGGAAACACGTGGCTAGGAAATGACCCAGACACAGAGATATGATTTGCGCAAAGCGGGTTATTTAAATGCAAGCGAAGTCGTATCCAAGGGTTCCCCAATTTCCTCTCACAGCCAGGCACAATATTTGTCTGCTAAGAGATTACGTTCTAGCATCAGTACTAAGGCGATGGACACGTGGGAAAACGTTACACATTACTTGCACTTGGTATTTGATATCAAAGCTCACTCACAGGGGGACATAGAATGACTGGGATCTTATACAAAAATGAATACTATGTTGCTTGATTAACTAGGGGATGTTTAATATCATTACTAAAATCAGAAGGGGAATTAGTCACAACACTGAACCAAATTTGGGGAGTGAGAAGCTGAGCCATGAGGGGTGGGGGGGGGGGGGGGGCGAAGTTGCCTTGAAAGAAGGAAATGAAATACAGACAAGAGGCAAAAACGATTCCCACAGTACCTGGAAATCCGTGGTCTTCTTGTCTTCTCATTCGCTGATCGATCTGTGCACTATGGAGTAGAAGAACACATGTGGGATCATCAGAGGAGCAAGAGAGCAAAAGGGGGGGGACTGGTGTTCTGCAGGTGAGAGGCGTCTGAACTATAGGACGCGTCTGAGTCTCTGAGACTTCTGAGAACGAGCTGCTGTTGCCTTGTCCTTTAAAATCTCGTCCTAGAGATGCTCCACCCCATTCAGGACACCTGTGGAGATTTATTCCAAGGCAGCCAATAGGAATAGAGATGGTTTAGAGAGAATGAAGGCTTTCAGTTCAGAGGGGCAACTCGAGAATATGAACTTCCTTTAGAAAAGGGTATTATTTCGCTTGGTTCTGGCTCAAAATCATGAACAATATATTTATGACGTTCCAAATTTTCGTGATTCAGTTATGCATATTATATATATATATATATATATATATATATATATATATATATATATATGTGTGTGTGTGTGTGTGTTGTGTGTGTGTGTGTGTGTGCGTATAAAGTCTGTATCTATTTGTTCCGTGTTTGTATGCTGTTGATGAGAACTTGCTAGAAGTATTTACACTGGGCATTATAATTCATTTTTAAAAAAGTTTTCCCCGTGTATTCCACAACTGCGAATAAATTATTTCAACTGATATCTTTAAAAGTTTCCTGATCAGGCTTCCATTGTTTCATTGTCAGTGTATTCCATGAGTCGATTCACTAGAAGTCGAGCAGGAAAATACCTTTATGGTTTGTTGGGACAGTATAGGTTCCTCGGTTTTACCTTACTCTTATGACGTTACTTATTTAGGTCCAACCATTCAGAATCTCATACCCTCCTTACTGTCAGAACCAGTGGCACAAGCATAGAACTCAGTAAACTGAACCTCAAAAACAATCAGTGAATTAAGACAGTAAGTTTTTCAGTAAGAAAAAACTTACCTCTAAAACAGGAGCACCCACAACAACAAATCGTTATCACCGACGCACAATTCTCCCTCTCTCTCTCTCTCTATCTCTCTCTCTCTTCTCTCTCTCTCTCTCTCTCTCTCTCTCTATATATATATATATATTATATATTATATATATATAAATTAATATAGTTAATATATATATGTGTGTGTGTGTGTGTGTGTGTGTGTGTGTGTGTGTGTGTGTGTGTGTGTATGTGTGTGTGTGTGTGAACAAAGTTACAGGCACGAAGGTAAATTGAAACATTGGGGACGCCAATTACTTTCGTCTTATTACCAAGACATGTTCACAGCTGTGAACGTGTCTTGGTAGCAAGGTGAACGTACGTGGCATCTCCAGTGTTTCAATTTTCCTTCGTGGCTGGTACTTTGTTCGTATAATCATCACGTTTCTTATTTCTTCGTGATTTAAATTCCAGCACACACACACACACACACACACACACACACACACACACACACACACACACATATATATATATATATATAAATGTATATATATATATCTATATATGCATATATATACATATATACTATATATATAAATAATATATATATATATAATATAATATATATAAAATAAATATATGTATATTAATATATATATAGTATATATATCTATATGATATATATTATATATATGCATATATATACATATATATATTATATATATATATATATATTATATATATATATATATATATATATATATATATATAGTGTGTGTGTGTGTGTGTGTGTGTATTTCAGCATGCGTCACTTATGATGCTTGCATTTTCGCCTTCATTCCAATTTTCAAAAAACTAGAAGAACGTGTAAAGTAAGAATGCGAAAGTGTTGTGTGTTTTGAGCGTTGAACATACTGGTATGTTGCCCTAAGTTTGGGAAAATAACTCCATTTCCCCTTGCTGTCAAATAAATCATATGCCTTGCTTTTCCACCCTTAATGGCATCATAAATCAGATTAGTGTCAAAATAAGTTCAGCGTTGTTTTGTTCTACTTAACATACCTTTAAAGCTTAAAATTAATTCGAGGCCAAGCCACTCTGAACGAAGCCCCTATGGGATTCTCTGATTATTGCGAACGCAGCAGCACACCCTTTGAGAACATCTGCATAACCATTAATGATGTCCTTGAGACGAAATCCCAGGGATCTCCGGCCCTTAAGTCTTTTGTCTAATTACCTATCCAATTTAATGACCTCCAGCTGTCATTAGCCTTTTTGTGTCACCCAGACTCACTGGCCACCTGCAAATGCCACCTGCACTTAGTCACAACTCATGGGAAAAATTTTGGGATAAATCTTAAGCTCCATGCTTTTTCCTACTGCCATTGTGCAAAAACCCAGTCACGGGCCATTTAACTTTGACCTGACCTGAACCCTTTTCACACCTAGTAACGCCGTCTAATCTCAACATCTCTCTCAATTCAGCAACGCCCACCTTTCTATTGTTGCTAATTATGACACTTGTTTCTGTCGAAAATTTGTTTTCGCTTCCTACACCTATCTGGAGATTTGAAGGATCCCTTTTGATGGTAGAACAAAAGAAGTCGCCATTTCGAAAACATCCAAGGTGGTGGCCACAGACGGGGATATAAGGGCTTAGGAACGCCCTTTCAAATCAGTGCAGTACGGAGCTGTATCAGAGGTAGGAGGTTCTTACCACGATGGTCCTATGCCAGTGGGTATCCTCGGACCTTTGTTGTATAACACTAGAGTTAAGAGAAGCTCATCCGGCCCAGTGCCTGGCTGACACTTAAAGCCTAGATGCTCTCCCTTACATGGCCTCATACTCCATAAGAATCCTATAACCACCACCACAACCACGTTCTTCTATCCAGCGGTCTGGTACGATCAGCAAACCAATCACACCCCCTACTTGCTCCATACATTGGCAGTGAGAAGATACCAGTTTCATCAGCCATCATCCCCCACTGGCTCATACTACAACCAACGTCAAAGTCCACTGACATTATCAGGTAATGTGCCGAGAGAACTGCATTTTCGATTTGAAAGTAATGCCTGTAATCCCAGCTCACATTCGTTAACCTAATTCTCCAACCATATTCATATATCCTCAAAACCTTCCTTTTGAATTTGTTTCCCCAAATTCCCAGTCCAGTGAAAACGTGACCAAGTGCAGTGACATAGATCTCTTTTGCAGTAATAGTCATATTTTTAGCAAATGATTCTAGTTGTACTTTCTTGGCGTCAAGTTGTCGAGTTTTATTTTCCTTAAAACCACTCGCAAATGTTACTGAAGTTTTGCTTTGCACTTGTGCCTCGACAATAAAATAAAGATCTTTGCCATATCCTTAAGATTCAGTCACTACAACTCTGAATATTTTGGAGATCGTACCGGCAGTTCAGCTGTGTCTACCTGTAAGTCATTCAATGGTGTTGAAACAGAAACAGTTATAAATGAAAGTACCAAAACAGTTCTTATAGACGCTATATGCTACTATCTTTTAGTGCTTTCTTAGCTCTTCTGTATCAGACCAGCTGAAGGAATCCTGTTTCACTCTTAGCCTTAACTTATAGGATTAGTCTAGCTAGTTTAATTATCACCCTCATACCTGGTGTGGCACTAGTTAGTATTTATAACCATGTTTAACGTAGCCTACGGTGCCACGGGGTTCAAACGTAGCCCCTGTATTATCCCTTGCATTTTAGTGAAGATTATACTTAATTTTAGTGGACGCATACTGTTTTCTTTACAACCAATATCTCTGGGCATCTAGTCTATTTTCACACTACTCAAACAATTAATATCTGTTTGCTGTCTCCCCTTTTCGTTGGTACTACGCAGTCATTGATTTAGTTATCCCGTTGATAAGGCACACAAATTGAGCCAGGTCATTGGTGGAGTCAATCATTAATATTTCAACCCTTGGAACCAACAAGATCGCGGCTGTCACGCGACAACATATATATATATATATATATATATATATATATATACTATATATTATATATATACATATATATATATATATATATATATATATACATATATATATATATATATATATATATATATATATATATATATATATAGAGAGAGAGAGAGAGAGAGAGAGAGAGAGAGAGAGATAATGACGATTTGTTGTTTGGGGGTGATCCTGTTTCATAGGTAAATTTTTTCTTACTGAAGCTCTTACAGTCTTAATTTTACCTCGGAATAGTGTGAATATCGTCAAAGCACAGTACACTTCACTGATTGTACAATGTGTATTTGTTTTTGAGGTTCAGTTTTCTGTGTTTTCTGCGCATGTACCACTGGTCCTCCTGTCAGTAAGGTAGATGTGAGACTTCTGAATGGTTGGACCTAAATAAGTAACATCGTTAGAGTAAGTTAAAACGGGGGAACCTATACCATCCCAAGAAACCATAAAGATCCTTTCCCGCTCGGCTTCTAGTGAATCGACTCTTGTGGAATACATTGACAATGAAACAATGAAAAACTCTTCGGTGATAATGCTAATGAAAACCATCAGTAGACAAAGTCATGAAGTATTGGCCTATAGAGTTAGGATAACAATGATACTTTTGTATTCCAGGGAAGGGAAAAAGAAAGGATTTCGATTATTTCGCTTAATAATCACGATGCTGGGGTCCACCAGGATCCCGGCGTTAACTCTGTGGGAGTTGACCTGCAAGGGTAGAGGGTGGTAGAAGCGAACAGAAAAGAGGAGTAAAATAAACTGATACCTATGTCAGCGAAATGTCGCAGTCATATTGTGAGAAACAAGCAATGTTCTGTTGTCATTAGAATACGCAAAAATTGAACGCCACAGTAGAAAAAAAATTGTGACATTGACCTCTATATATCACGTTTACCTACCGATGTTAACATTTAGTTTTGTAGAACGACGATTGCTGATGTGCCACATTTTTTTAAATATCCATTGATATGAAATTAACATTTTTGAATTGATAATAAAGAAAAATCGGTGGTTATGTTAGCAAAAGTCAGTTACTAAAAGTAAGAGCTTAAAAATAAATGATTATAAATTTGATTGACATTGTAACAACAAACCGGCGTTTATATTTGAAATATTCAAGTTACTTTTAGGTTGTTTGGTGTATGGTTAAGTGTATTCACAGAAAAAGATAAAATCCTAAGTTACATATCGGTGAGATAGTAGAAACAAATTGCTGAGAATTATTCTTAGCTTTCCTCAAAATTGTTTAATTTGTTAGATAAAAAAAAGAGCATTCCCTAAAAATAAACAGACTGAAAACTTTACTGAATACTTGGTTTCAGTTTAGCCAAAAAGTATGTACTATACACATGACAGGTTGCCCTTTTTGTAAATAAAATCAAGTTAAACAGATAGAGACTTTAGAAAAAAAATTTCAAAGTATTCTCTGGCGTAACTTTTTCTTACAAGTCGAAGGTGCCTCATTCCAACTTTCACTGAAATTCAACTGAGTTTTCAGTGTTCATGGATTCACTTTGTCTTTTTGATGTGGTTCATCTTCAGGAAACCTATCATCCAATTCAAGAACATTATTTCTGAACAGATTAAGATAAGTTATTATTTCTGGTAATTCATAATATCTTTAGTGAATTACTTGGTAATTGAAGGAGTCACATCCCAAGTCCCACAAACTTTTCGTGATGTAGGCTACACGGAGACTTATCCATGCCACTCTATAATTACATTCTTTAAAAGCACAGCCTAGGAGTTGCATTCAATAAAATATGTCCAAGGTTGCAAATCATCACCACTGGAACATAGTGGAATAGCAGAAAGCTATTGACCTCAACGCCTTTACCTTTGGCCAGAATTATTCTAAAAGTCCAGAATTATCCTATAAGTCCAGATTTATTCTATAAATGATCTGTCATTTCTTTTATTTCTGCTCTAAAGATTCTTTTCTTCTTTTTTCATGTTCCCTAAGTCGTCAGTATAACCTTTTACTTCGATTCCTTTGTAGTACTAATAAAATGTTAAACCTTTAAAATATGAGATAAAAAAAATGCGAAAGAAATTACAATGATTTCATTAGAAAGAAATCTATTTTTGAAACTATATGAAAAAAACCAGTACGTTAATAAGGAGGGAGGAAAAACAAAGACAACTCAGATAACTAAAACTCTCGAGAGTTACTCAGACAAAGGCAAGCCTATCACTTGTCTGTGATGTATGAATTAGAGTAAACAGATTATGAACTCCTTAGCTGCTATCTACCAAAGAAAAATACAGAGGCGTGATCAGATTGGATAAGGCATGGATATAAGATATATTTTGAAGTGAACCCTGAGACTGTTACGTTACTGGATTGCAATTCATATCAACAACAATTTCCCTAATGACTGGTTGGAACCCAAATAAGGACTCACAGTTTCCTTCACGAGCCCTTAAAGACGAGTCAACATACATGAGAGCTGTCGATACTAAGGCCTCACTAAGACTAATGGGTAAATTCGGGAGCAAAGGTTATCCGTCATCTTCACAAACTCATCGGAGCGCGAAGACAGACCCCCTACCGCTCCGAGTACGTCGAGAATATACTAATAGGATACAGGAGGACGGGCCCCTGTTACAAAGTCGTTAGTTAAGATTTGGGATCGACAGATGGAATTGCGAGGAGATAAAGCCAACTCCACATATAAAGCTGGAATAGACGACTATTAGAAATGCTTATAAACAGGGATTTGACATACAACAGCCATACAGAAATTCAAGCAGAGCAAGAGTTGTAAATAGGTTGCAAAGGAAAGCTGAATAAAAATGGGGCAAGGAGCGTCGAACTGGCAAAATATCCATCCTTGATTAGTTTCTTACTTCATTAGGCTAATTAATTGTAAGGGGAAAAAATAAGATCAGCATTATGAATAGTATTTCCGCTGCATGTTAAAGTCTTTGTATTACATTTTTAATGTACTAGTTTATTCAGCTGTTGTTAGTTTGATTAATTGAATGATTATGAAATTTAGGTCTTGAGGACCTAGCGCCGGAACCCACCAGGATTGCTCAGCGCCCTAGTGAAAACGAAATATATAAATTAGTATGATTAATTATGAATAAGAAATGAAGAAATGATGATAGATAGAAGCTCAGTTATCTGAAACTCTTATGATAAAGAGGTTTGAAGATGCAAGCTACTTACAAGTTAAGTATATCTTAGTTTAACCAGACCACTGAGCTAATTACCAGCTCTCCTAGGGCTGGCCCGAAGGACTAGATATTTTTACGTGGCTAGGAACCAATTGGTTACCTAGCAACGGGACCTACAGCTTATTGTGGGATCCGAACCACATTATATCGAGAAATGAATTTCTATCACCAGAAATAAATTTCTCTGGTTTCGCGTTGGCCGAGCCGAAATCGAACTTCGGACCACCGGATTGGTAGCCGAGCACGAAATCCAATCGTCCAGCGAGGAACTAAGCTACTTACAGCGACTACAAAAATTCGTTTAATAATTTTCATGCATATGAGGCACTAGCTTCTGTAGCTCATAGTCAATGGAAGATTAAATATATATATGTGAATATGTATGCTTATATATATGTGTATATAGATATATATATATATATTATATATATAATAATATATATATATATATATATATATATATATATATATATGTTTTAGTTTAGGTGACGTAGAAGTCCCGTGACAAGATCCAGGTCGACCTACGCACTACTACGTGAGCTACACAGATTCTTCAGCATAGATTCTTATTCGTTCGAGAGAGCTCTCGTTTACAAACAACTTGGTATGCGCCGGCAAGGTGTTCAACACACACACACACGATATATATATATATATATATATATATATCATATATATATATATATATATATGTATATATATATATTATAATGGTCTCGAGTTTGGCGTTGAGAACTGAAATGTTTTTCGGGGCGCTGCCACTTCCTTTGGCTCATCTGTTTCTTTGTAGGGGATGAAGATGTACGTATAACATTTACAGCAACCACACACACACACACACACACACATATATATATATTGTTATATATTATTATATATAAATATATATTATATATATATATATTATATAATATATAATATATATATATATATATAAACATTAAATTACAAATGCCGTTTGATTTCCAATTCCGAAGGGGAATTATAAATGATAAATCATTTGGTACCTAAGTAACTCAGACACATCTTGACATCCCAGTGGTCTAGAACGCCGACTGGTAGTCGTTGATGGGTACTATCGGATGTTCTAGTCATTTCGGTACCAAATCGTTTATCACTTATCATTCCCGTTCTGTGATAATTCCTCAAGTGGCGAGAAAGGAGGAGCCGTTAATTAAACTCACTGACAGGTCAGTGTTCCATTTAGAGACATTGTGTTTTCAATGCAGGCTGAATTCCTTCTACTCTATTAAGTCCAAGTATCCTTTCCCTACTAATGCTCTATACATTTTGAGTATTTCTTTTGAAGTGTACTTATTATTTTCTCTTGTTAACTTGGAATCAATGATCTTCGTTTCTAGCTTACCAAAAGAATGAACCGTCTTCTTAGCATCTGCCCATTTGGTGGCATGGCTGATTTGGTTATCTTAACGAAAAATAGCATTTTTCTCCTATTCATGTCTTATACATTTTGTGTTGTGCAATTCTATTTTGCAGCGATTTTTCAGTTGGAGCAATTTCAAAGTTGTCACAGGAACTGATATACACAACTTTTAGTGTTGTCGGGAGAGACCTTAACCAGTGCTTTTTCACTCTATTACCATACGTTTGGTAGCACAAGATGGCATTGTATATGTTTTTCTGTTATTATTATAAAAATTCTCTTTTGCCTCTCTTGATACCTCACACAGAAGGACGATATTTTAACTTCTTGGCTAAAATTGATTTTATCTATTTCATATCAGTATCCTCAAGGATACATATATACAATGCTCTTAGGAACAGGTGAAAATGCTATTAGGAATATGAGAATTATTTCACACGTATAAAAGTAAGAATCCGAGGTTCGTATTCATCATTACCACCCACACCATCCTCACCATTAGGATTAGTTTTCATCAGTCCATTAACGAGTGTGATCATTAACGTTTATGGATTTCCCAAGCGAAACGTGTTACGTAATCACACCAAGTTGGTAAATGGCAATTGTCATGGAAACTATCAGGTTGCGATATGATTCGGAATGAAAACAATTTATTCCAGTAATCCGACGCCGACGCCTAATGTACATCCTTCAGTTTTTCGTCTTCCTTTTTATCCTCTTCTAGTCCTTTTCCACTTCCTCCTCCTGCGCTCTTTTCTTTCTTCCTTCTCTGACAGCCCCCAATGCTTCGCTCTCCAACTCCTTCCATTCTTGATAATCGAGACTCCTCTACTCATCGCCGTTCTTCTCCTTCTCCTCCTTCTCGTCCTCTTCCTCCTCTTCCTCTTCCTCTTCCTACCTCTCCTCCTCCTCTCCTCCTCCTCTTCACAACGATCATCATCACGATGATCATCGGCCTTGCCATTAAGGTGTTCATCTAGATCTCAAACGCAGAATTTCCTTTGGTGAATTTCCGTAACATGAAAGCAATTAGCAAACGGATTTAATATCAACAGATCGCAAGTCGTAAATTCTGAGCGAATGCATTGATTCAAAGCAAATATGCCGAAGCCGAAATTGCAAACAAGCTGTTGTAGTAATGTGAGCTTACCGAGGTAATATACGTTTAAGTGATCCATTTATGCGGATGTATTTTCAGGGGTTTAGGGGCTTTGCCCACGTAGGAAGACAGGCACATTCCACTGTGAATACGAGTACGCGCGCCCACGCGTGAGAACGCGCGCTTACACACACAGATAATTTTTATATATATATATGATATATATAGATATATATATATAATATATATATATATATATATATATATATATATATAGATATATATAGATATATATATATATATATATATATATTATATATAATAATAATTATATATATATATATAATATATATATATATATATAGTAATATATTATATGATATATATATATATATATATATATATATATATATATATAATATATTATATTATATATTATATATATAGATATATATATATATATATATATAATATATGTCCACGTTATATGGCCCCGAGGGCCATATAAGATACCTTGCCTAGATTCTCAGCCATTCATGAAATACATGCAACAGAGTAGAGATTTATAAAGATGACTCTACTTTACAAATGAGAGCTAAGATTATACAAGTATCAACCACTTTATGACTGCCAATATTATCACATCTGACTTTAGTATTCAAATGAGGAAAAGCTGCCCTGCTTAAGCCCAGGCCCTGGATTACCCAGGGAGATGCTTGAACCATAAAAAAGATTTACTATTAATCTTTAGCTTCTCTTCTGAATCTTCTTCGAACAACTTATGCAAAACACTGTAAAGGGTATATAGACCTGCGCTTCACATCTTTTGTATTTGTTAGGTGTATTAAAATAGATTCTAGCTGTTTCTAGAAACAGTATTACTACGTCTTGTTAAATAACTACTAGTGGACTAATCAGTCTTATATGATTTTTCACTTAGTTGTATTAAAAGAGCATTTGTTTTATGTTGACGTATTTCGTCATGTATGTAATTCCTTACTTGTTCGCCCTAAAGGGAATGAATCACACGCCATACGTTGGATTTTATAAACAATGTTGCTACCCTGGAGAGGACACTATTTTCGGCATGTTATTGGAAGAAAATATTACATTTATACTGAATGTTTTTAACCATGATTTTATGGACACAAACCTGTGAAATGATGGACAACACGAGATAGTCGAAGTAGCGTCTCACACTATCATTAAAAATAATAGCAATATAAAAGAGGGTCGAGGAGTCATGTTCGGAAACAAAATGCGTTACTCACCGTCCCGAAACTCGAATCAAAGTAAGCTTCATTCTACAAACTTAATACGTAAGGGCTAAAGTTGAGAGAAGGTGGCTTTGGGATTGACGACGCCAAGTCGAAATGAAGAGTTTAATGCCTATCCTCGTTACGCACTGAAAAATAAAATAATTATGCATATGGATCTACATTGCATTTGATATAGTAATATATATTAATATAGTACATATGTATGAATATGTACTATATATATACTTATATATATATATATATATATATATATATATATATATATGATATATATATATATATATATATATATATATATATATATATATATATATATATATATATATATATGTATATATATATATATATATATATATATATATAATATGCTTGTATGTATATTATTATGTATGAATATATATATATATATATATATATATATATATATATATATATATATATATATATATATATATATATATATATGTATATATATATATGGAAATAAATTCTTAGTTGTAATATATAACTAATCAACACATGAGAATGAGTTTCACAGAAATAAACTTCCAAATGAAAGGCAGGGCGCTACCATTTGATCCATAGAGGTCATATAAAAAGTAGGGACCTAAGTACTTCTGTACTATCCTTGGCAGGCTGCACTTATATAATAGGAATTATATATGTGATATACATATCAGTAGCAACGGAATTAGCTCACACTAATCACTAGTTCTCACAATAAAGCATCAATGAAGGGGCTATAGAGTTGATGAAAACGTAGACAATGACAAATTATGGTACTGGCAATTAAAACGATAAAAAAATTATATGTGGCGATGTAATAAACCATACAGAAATTACTTGGGTTCGCAAGCTGTTTAGAAAACGGAAAAGAAATCAATGTGGTTGTCTGATTCATACTTTTACACGTTTTCAGGTTATCTCGGCCGTTTTCTGTAAACATCTCGTTAGCAGAATGGTGAATGGTGGCGAGGAGTGTTTGCTGGGTGTTCTAGAATGCCTTTTTGAACAATGTCGCAATGCCCCATGGTTTCTCGGGTAAGTTCGCCCTGTGGGGACATCCGAAGATATTACAGTAATACAAGTGGAATAGCAGTATTTTAGTTTCAAAGGGGCAGAAGGAAAATGTCCTCGCAATCACGTTGATTAGTGTGTACTGGACACCCCCTAATGACATGAATATTAGTGATATCGTCACCGTGCCAGAGATTCTTCACTGTCATTCACTAATAGTGCAGCTGATTGGAAACGTGCCTGGCTGCATTCTACGCATTTACGTATAAACTGGAAATACGGTGAGAGAATGCCACCAATGCAAAGCCCGTTACGGAAGTCGAAGCTTGTCACCTTATTTGGTACAAAACTACTGCATGGAAAACTATTATGACAATTCATTTGAAGATGCATCGATTTCTAGAGCTCTTAAGAAATTTCAGTTTGTTTGGTTAAATACTTATTTTTCAAATCAACACAAACTAAGAATACAGGAAAGGTTGATAAGAAACAACAAATGCCTCACAAAATCCAGGGCATAGATACAAGTGACGGTAAGTACGAATAGTTTGCTTAAAGATTGCCCGGTTTTCTGCTGTGCGTTGATAGGGAAAGAGGACTATTAAAAGAAAAGACTCAGATATCTTTGATGAAATCGTAGTTATTGCAATCTGGCGACATTTACTCCAGTTACTTGTATTGATAACCTCTTATAGTTGGTTTCACGGTATCAGTAGGTCATTTCTTCTATGGCAACCCTGGTATCTCATTTTGTGATGCGGAATTCCAAATGACACTGGATGTTATCAGTAAGAAAGTTTTTCGGCACGTTTGCGATTCTTGATCGCGTGCATACTTCAGGATAGGCTAAAATAAGGATTAGAACCCGCGAAATCATGTCTGATGAAGTGCTTTCTGTCTGCTAAGCTTCAGTTCATTGGTATATGAGTAGCTGTTTTCTTCCTGGCATTTTGTGTATGTACATCAGTCGTCATTATCATCATAGTTATCAACTTGTGGGGACGAGGAAAAGTGAGAATCACATAAAGCAAATTCTTGGTTGTTGAGTTTCCTGTGTGAGTTATTCTTTGTTGATTTATGCTACCCTATCGATGATTTCTTGCATTTCGGTGATGGCTTCTTATTGAGGAAAAAAGGTGATTTTGGTGCCATCTTTCCCTTGGGAGTGACGTTGCTACAACATCGCACACAATAGTCAAGCCGAGATCTGCACGTCCTTTTGATTGCAGATTAGAAGATACTTGAAGACTGATGAGGACCTTTGAGTAGGTCCATAGCCACTTCGAGAATTAGTAGGCTTGAGTCATGATAAAAGTAAGAACGATAGTCAAAGGGACAAAGCTTTGTCTAATACACTCACTCTATCAGAAATAGGAAAAATAAAAATGAAAGGTGAATTCCACTGGGCTGCTAAAGGAAGTAGTATACATTATGCATAAGTTGAAAAGAAATAAAGATAAGCAAAGCTACACTCATTCATACTTGCCATCACAATAAGAGAGAGAGAGAGAGAGAGAGAGAGAGAGAGAGAGAGAGAGAGAGAGACTAATAAATCCGTCTAATTATCCCTGAAAGAAGCAAATTTCAAAGAAAAGGCGGGTGGGAGGTGGACCCCATGGGTACTACCAACCCTCCCATTCTCATCACCTTATCTTTTTCAGTAAACCTACACGGCAGCTTTGAGGAGTTAATAATGTACCTCGGTTCCGTGCGGTTCCGAACTCTATGTGCATAATTCATAGGGGCTATAAGGCTCTATAGAAGAGCACGGCTAATGATTCACGTCTAAAAAAATGGCTAGGCTCACAGGCCTCACTATAAGGGATGTCGCAACTTTTCTATTAACTCTGACATTCTGTGCTTAACAGTCACATGAATAGTGAAGGCGTGCACGGAATAGTTATATTTTTAACAAACGAAGATTCGTTAAATATTTTCCGTTATTTTAACAAGATACATGATTCATCTCTATTTATCCACCTTCAAAAATGAAGCATTGCATACTTCATTTGATATTCGCTTTATTTGATATTCGTTTATAATAAGCATTTATAATTGTTAGACCTTTCTATTTTTGGCTTAAGTAATATTTCTACTTTCCCAATAAACGACAAACAAAAGGCAGAACATCTCATTTTAAAGAAATGTAATTTTTTGATAAACACGCTTTCTCGAGAAGTACTATCTGGAATAGCAGTAAGTATATGAATTTACTTCGCAGTAAACACGTCACACCAACACCAACTTTTTGGGAATAGTTTTCAATACTCCACATAAGCGCTTGTCCATTTTTCACAATCGTTTAAATAAATACTTTTTAATGTCACAACTCTCATAGCCTCTTATGTGTATTCATCTGCAGTCTGTCACTTTTGTAATTAAGAAGGACAAAATGTAGGTACGCTCAGAATCCTATCAAGATCCCATCAAATTGCTCGTACATCATTTCATTCATCTCTGCAGTGGATGAGCTCAATATCTATCCTGCATGACGGTTCGGGGAAGACATCATAGAAGATGTCGGATGGTGATAACTAACGCCCACGACTTATTGCCTCATTAACCTCCTTTTCATTCCTCTTTCATTACCGAGCCACTAATTACTTTGGCAATTAAGGCGTCTGAAATGAAGGTGAATGAAAAGAACGACATTAGCTTCAGTGAAAAAGAACAGAGAAGAATATTCAAATAGTCGGCAATTTGGGAAAAAAATATAAAAGATAGATTTCCAAACTGCCTTACAGAAGCATTTTATCTCGAGAGAGTTTCCCTTGTACAATCAATAAATAATACAAAGAGAGAGAGAGAGAGAGAGAGAGAGAGAGAGAGAGAGAGAGAGAGAGAGAGAGAAGTGGAAAATTATAAGAATATTAGAAAGAGGAGACAGTAAAGTAGGCAGGAAACTACGAGTGAATTTTAATCATGTAACAAAAATTTCCCAGAAAGTGTCCTGAGAGAGAGAGAGAGAGAGAGAGAGAGAGAGAGAGAGAGAGAGAGATTACGTTGAAATACAAGGGTGTTAACTGAACCATGATATCTTGCAGAAATTTCCAAGAGCTGCCCTCGTGGCAAAGGACCATTGAAGCTGAAAAATGAGAGAATCAGAAAGATGGATGAATATGCATAAGGAGACGAAGCGAGAGAAAGGAATAATTTGGAACTCAGGCGAAATGTTATTCGGGAGGGAATGGCTCTAGGATGTTTATGAAACATTTTTGGACCGGAAGAATGTTTGAATTTTGGTTGAAAGTTTAATAGATTGAAAGACAGCGAAAACAACTATTCAGTATAATACAGTAGACATGTAGATTCGTAATAGATGTCGTTAGTGATAATGCCTTCTTGTACCCTAATTTTACAAGGTGTGTCACTAATTCTACGCTGACGTCGTCAGCTTAACCAGATTTAATGAAGTGATAGTTTTCTAGTTAATCCAAGCTGCGAAGATCGTTTTACTGTCCTCTAATAAAAGAAAAACTATTTAAGGGTGTGTTAAGTAAAAGAGGCAAGATTTGGTCTTGGAATTTTGTATCTTCATAGCAATCCTACAAGCTTAATGATGTGGACAGTAGTGAATAATGATTTTTAAGTTACGATAGCACTCGACGTAACGATGTGAATGTATTCATAATTAGTCTCGGCCATTTGGAGATGCTGCCAGCCTTATCAGAAATCTGGAAAGGATCAATAAGTGGTGTAGTCTTTGGGGCATGGGGGTGAACTCAGAAAAAACAGACTTCATGGAATAATGTATCTCCCCAGGTGCTCTCTGAATATTTAACTGCTTCAAAGTTTTCTTATTCAAGCACTTCAAAATATATCACGCAACGCTGCCGGAAAATTAGGGATTGTTCATCAGGCCTCTTACATATATAGATGATGGTGTTAGAGCTATGTATTTCAGATCTCTCGCTCTAACAATTTGCCAGTTTTCACCAACGAACTTCCGTTAATGACGCAAGTGTCTTCAGCCTGGATCTACTAATGCGTGTTATTCGTTATCGATAAAGCATCAACATTCACATTCTTCCAATTTCCAATGTTGCAACAACACCCGGTACCAACATGCTACACTTTTCTGCACACAGTTACTGATATCAATACTCGGAAGTGTCAAAGAGGCTGTCATGCTTCTTTAAGTCGCCATGAACTAATGACCTTGCTTTTAAGCCTTGTACTACTAAGGTTTGTGTACCTACATTTACTAGATGCGTTCTTTTATCATTTCATAAGCATGGTTAGCCTTTTCTCATTTTCTTCTTCTCTTTAACGTATTACTGGGGAGTATGCTTTGCTTGTTCCTAAAGAAGTTTGCTTGTTGTTGACAATAATAACGATGCAGTTATCTTTCATGCAGCCTCTGACAATATAAATTATCAAAAATGAGGTTTCCATGGCTTGTCTCTTCGGCTATAGACGTCTTGGCTGTTAGTCATATCAATTCATTCAAGTTGGCCATTCTACTCTTCCGGTTATGGTCATTTTCGCTGTTGATAAATATCTTGAAATTATTCATTGTATGATAGCTCATTACTGTCATGGTTTTAATACACATTACCGTAGTTGTAACAGTACCAAATCTATTATCTATAATAATAAAATCCGAGCGGAACTTTCTTGTTTGTCTTCCCCAGGTGGTGCGGGGTAGGTAGGGGATTGGGAAGGCAGGGGAGACTAGACACATCCTCTCTCCTCCTGCAAACTTGTTTGTCCGCCCCAGGTGGGGTCGGGGTGGGTAGAGGACTGGGAGGGTAAGGGAGACATGGCAGGCAGCGCCGGGTTCTAGCGCAGCGTAGAGCACGCCATTAAGCTTGTAACAATATAAGATGCAATATTCACTATTCAGAGATGTACTGACTTTCATTCACTTACCTACGATCATCAATATGGGCTGTGACAATCTTCAACATAATTCCATTGAAAATCAGAAAAAGCAAAAATCTTTTGATTTTGGATATTGAGTAGGAGCAATTTTAATGTCTTGAGACGGGCTGCTCTATGAGCAAGAGCCCGTGCTGGCATAAGGCCAACTTAATCTCCAACAACAACAACTTGGGAAGGTTCTTCCTATGCGATAATCTTGATTATTTGTCATTGCATTTCTTTTCATTTCAGCTTTTCGGTTTCAACTTCTTATGCACTGATCCCAATTTTGTCTTTAAGTAGCAATTCTGTTTATAATAATATTTCGTTTAAGCTCTGATAATCCTTAGATTGTTTGTGCTGGTCCTAGCATTATGCAATGGTGAACTTTCTTGGTTCAAAGACTGACTTTGTGAATCGCCGAGACAATCTTAGTATTGGTTATCTTTGACTAAGAATACCTTTCCCGACACTTATACAACCCTCGATTCCAATGGCTCCAACTCAAGGTAAAAAACGCCGCTCCATTAAGTGGGAGCGGTAGCGATTTCATATGACGAAGGTTTATTTTCCCGGTTGGGGAAACATTTCTTTTTCACCGTCAGAATTCTCTGTGAAATTCACTGATTCTGAATAACAACTGATTCTATTCCAGACTCGGATGATCTGTGACCTTGACTGAGACAGTATTATTCCAGTTTTGACTAATGCAAATTTAGAGTTGACGGTATCTTTGCTCTAAGCTGAGATCTAACTGAATTTAGATTCCTTTTCTATATTGCGATATTCCATTCTATATACTGTGATATTCCTTATTCTGTCAAGTCAGTCACTAACATGCAATGATGTAAGCTTTTCTTTCAGTTGTAGATGGGACCAAGTTTGGAGAATCTTCAACCCGAAATAACTGCACTTAATTGTATTATTAATAATAATATCTATTTAATAAACATTATTCTAAATTTTGCCAATCACAATTATAACCGGTGGTGGTTTAGTGCACGGGCTAAATTTGTGTAATAAAGGAAAAATATTGCTCTTCATAACTGCGTAATACGCTTAGATTATCTGATGACCATGTAAAAGCACTTTAATTTATTTCATATTTTAAACTGGGATTCTTCGTAACTATTTCCCTTCAAAGATAGTCACCTATATAGTACATGATTATTACAACATTATTGGCTTTAATAATCGTACCTATTGGGAAGGTTTAGCCATTTTTTCCTGGTCATGGCACTACTGACTGCAGCCACGAAAATCCTTTTCTGGTGATGCACAGTATTTCATACTCGACTGAAGAGAAGGAAGCAGATGTTTCTGACAGGCGGAAACGATTGAGGTGGGAATAAATTCTCAATGTAAATTGTAGTGACCAAAAAATATTTGAAAAAAAAAATTATTATGTTTTATATCTTGACCGGCGAGGGTGCCAGTAGAAAATGTAAATATATAAAAAACTGTATTATTTCTGTTAATATTTCGATAAGAAATTTCTCAAGTCAAATGGTTGTTTCCTTGCGTAATGATGATCTATGGTTTGGCAAGAACATATCTAACGCTAAAATAAAGTAATAAACCGATAAGAAAAACATATATGCACTTCATCAAATGACATCTGGAATCTTGAAGCGTTCCATGTCTCAAATCGAGAAAAAATAGTACATATATATATATATATATATATATATATATCATTTTGTATATATATATATATATATATATATGATATATATATATTATATAGTATATATATATATATGATATATATAGATATAGATAGATATGTACAGATATATATAGATATATATATATATATAATATATATATATTTATATACATATGTATATATATTTATATCTATATATATATATATATAATATATATATATATATATATATATATATATATATATATATATATATATATATATATATATATATATATATTAGAGAGAGAGAGAGAGAGAGAGAGAGAGAGAGAGAGAGAGAGAGAGAGAGAGAGAGAGAGAGATTTATCGTTGGCATCTTGTGGAACTCTCTAGGCGAACCGAAAGAAAACCCAAAAGCAACTTGTTTCAACGTGGACATATCTGACGACTTGAAAAATTACTTGTTTCCAACATTTCCTTGATGAAATATTTGAACTTTGTTTAAATTGATTTTTATTTCCTTCTTTTAGTGCATCTCTTGAGCAACCCAGATTTTAACAAAAAGAATATGGAATGGATTATAGGCAAAGCTGGAAAGGAAATTGAGAGTAGGTAGGTCTAAAAGATGTTACAGGAGGAAAACCTCGCAGTTGCACTAAGAAATAATTGTTAGGATAGGGTCAAGAGCAAGATGGAAGAAAGATAATATGAGCGGTGGTACAGTAAAAGGGATGAAATCGGTTGCAGCTGGCCCAAAGAACCTTCAGTGCACCCTGTGAGGTACAATGATGCTACTACCCTCCTATGGGGGACTTAAGCAAAAAGAAAACAGAACAAAGATCATAGGCGCGTGTTTTTTCAACACGTTGCTTACTTTCTTATTATTATTCCCATAATTACTTTTTTCAGGATATAATTGCCAGCAGAGTCCATTTTTTAATCTATGATGAGACGGCTATAAAAACGCTTCTGAGTGAGTGAAAAGTTAGTTTACAAGGGTTTCGAAATTAGAGACCCCCTCTACACCATAAACTAAAATTAATATGGACAAAAACAAAAGTAATTCAGAACAGGTATGTATTTAAGTTTCTCTCCGAGTATTTAATATTTTCTGTGGCCCCCATCCACCTGTACCACAGCCTGCATTCTTAAGGGGTATGATTTCAGTAAATCGCAAAAAAGCTGAGACTCAAACTCCATTTCCCTAAGCACTTTGGTCACCTCTCTTCGCAGGTCGTTGAGGCTTGGTATACCATCATAGTTCACTGTGCACGCTTCAACACGATTCTTTTAAGATACTACGAATGTTTTCATACACATTAAGGTCAGGGGAGCTTCCTGGAAAGTCACTTGACAAGAAGAAAACGATATCACTATTTCGAAGCAGCTCCTGTGTCTGAAGAGCCTTGAAACATGGTGCCTTATCATGGAAAAATGTGACTTCTTCAACAGATAACACATTTTCAGGATCTTTGAGGAAAGGAAATACTCCACCAGTAAGCACAGTTTCTCTGAAGTATTCACCACTCTATGACTGTCCTTTTTCTTTGATAATCCACATTGACAATTTGGCTGTGAAACAGAGAAAAATTCCCAAATATTCAGGAAATTTCACAATTTGGCGATAGTGCATGTCATCGCAAATACCATCCAACTTTGCAGCCCAAATTATGTCATTTTTATGATTTGAATTCCTGACTGTGTAAATGAAGAATTCATCTGTTGCGGCAACATAGAGAAAGTCAGATTCATCCCAATCTTTAAGAAATGAACCACAAAACCATGCACGGTCTTCTCTCTGTTGCTGAGTGATGTTGGGCTTGCTGATAACATGAAATGGCTTGATACCAGATTTTTTCAACTTACGATATACAGCACTATAACTTCTCTTCTTTCCCCTATTTGTTTCTAGTTCAAGTGCCAGTTTACGTAAAGACTCCCATGGTCTACCCACTGCCTTAGCTATGATGCCTTTTGACTCCTGAGAAAGGACTTCAGGCCCTCCAAGATTCTCACTCTTTTCACGATGACAGTCATAAGGATTTTTGTTCCAGTTTCTTTTAACAAAGGATTCATCTCTTTTAATGTATTTAGCTATCCAGGAACGTGAAATGAAGGAAGCGCCGGCCTCTCTGAAGGTTATAGCTCAGAATCGGTCAATTCATCTGATTTCCTCTGAGTCGTTATCCAGGGCTGTATCTAACTCCGTCACTCAGTCTGAAAATACAAGAAATGCAAATTGAAAAATAGCTTAATAGAAACTTACGATAATGTACTTGGAGATAGGCTATAGCAGAAAACTTCATAACTTTCCATTTGTTCTGTGGGCCTCTAATTTCGAAATACCAGGTATATTTCTCACTGTTATTCAAATGTGAAATTATTTTCTCATCCTAATATGTTTTCATATGCATCTGGGATTTCGTCTAATATAAAATATTACTTTATTTTTTGACTGACTGCTCATTTCATACTAGCAGCAAGGCTTCCATTTCCATGTACTATCTATCTATCTATCTATCTATCTATCTATCTATCTATTATCTATCTATATATATATATATATATATATATATATACATATATATCATCATCATCATCATCTCATCATTCATCATCACATCAGCAGCAGCAGTTGGTAGTCCACTCCCGTCTGTTTATGATTTTTCTTTGCCAGTCTATAACCGCAAATTTTCTTAGCTCGTCAATCCATCGTCCTCTCTTCCTTCCCCTGCTTCGTTTGTATTCTCTAGAGACCCATTCTGTTATTCTTTTCGTCCATCTATTACATATATATATAATATATATATATATATATACATATATATATATATATATATATAT
>NC_061096.1:7475511-7509506 GCF_015104395.2 Macrobrachium nipponense
TAAAGGGCTGCAAATTGGTATGTTGATCATCCGCTCTCCAATCATCAAACATACCAAATTGTAGCCCTCTAGCCGCAGTAGGTTTTATTTTATTTTAAGGTTAAAGTTAGCCATAACCGTACTTCTGGCAGCGCTATAAGTACCAACAACATAGACCACCACCGAACCGTGGCTGAGTTTCATGGGCTGCGGCTAAGAGTTTTATGGGCCGTGGCTAAGGGCACTACCGGACAGAAAACTCGATTGCGCCAAAGAAACTTCGGCCCATTTTTTTTTTTCTACTGCTCAATATTCCACTTAAAATTCAATAAAACTCTTGGAGGCGTAACAGACATGTTTTAAACCACTTGTACCCTAAACAATCCCTACCTTGTATGGAGTACATATTCCCTTACACACCTTTCTCTCATCCCAACAAGCGTTTACATTTTCTGCATTGCAACTCTGTCAATATATTACAAATTATATACAGATTTGGTTTTATCCCAATCGTAAGAGCTTGGTCCCTTTCACATATTAACACTTTGGTTATCTTCCCTACCTTCGCCATCAAAGCTTACCATTCACCTTCCCCGGTGCACCAAGTTTTGTGATGCCTCCGTCATTCTTAGTCACCGTTCTCCCCCTTTATCCTTGTACGGAGGAATACCGATTCCTCCTGCCATTCTATTTAGAAAATTTCCTTGGCCACACACATCTTCCACGCATAGGTCAGCTATTTCGTCCCACTTTCCCTATCATACTGCAAAACCTCCCTTTTAATCCCATCAACTCTTAGTACCCTTTTATTCTTCAACCGGTTTATTGCCCACTTAAAGCCTCAAAAGTTAGATCTGCCTCTTTTGCATCTTCTTATGCAACAGCTTCACTAAATACTCACTCTGCCAATGCAGGACTTCTGTATTCAGGCAGCAACATGCATTTCTAATCCCCAGATGCACTTGATCATCATCTGTTTCACCATTAATTTTGCTTCGCTACGAAAAATTCGCATCCCAACTAATGTTGCAATTTCACAAGTCCTCTATTTTCTACTTTAAATCCCACTTCCTACCCTCCTGCACCAACTAACAACCCCTACTGATCCAGCAATCGATACCTTGAAATTCTGATTTGCTCCACTCCATTATTTAACACCAGTAAATATTCCATTCTCGTCTCCTCATAAACTATTCTCACTTCTCATCAAAGTGACTGGTCTTATCTACCTTTATAGCCACATTTTTGGCTCTCACTCTCTACCAAAATGAATACTTTCATTTTTACTTCAAACAAAATATTGATCTGATTCAGTCACCCTAACGTCCATCATCTTGCTCTCCCATCTACTCTACAATTAACCATGATTTAAAGAATGCTTTTGCTCAACATTTTCTCTTTCGAAAGTATACTTATGAATACCCTTCTCTGGAAACCACATATTTCCTGCGATCAAGCTCATCCGTCAGCACGTTCCTATGAGACTCACCCCACTCTCGTTTATTTCTGGAACGCCAAACTACCAAATATGCTGTGATTTTTGTTACATAGCTTTGCCTTTAAATCACAAACAACAGCCGCTCACCCTCGTTCCCAAACAGTCATAGCTTCAGATTCTCTTACAATCTCTCTTTTATTCTCATTCTTTATGACTCCTGAGTCTATTACTCTTATTATTACAACTTTATTCCCCTGTAACAATCAATGTTTTCCATATATCCTCGTTCAAACATATTTATGTTTTTTTTTTCATCACAAATACGACATTTTCTCTATAGAAACACTCTCATCAACCCAGTTTAAATTAGAGTTGGTTTTTCTCAGCCTGCACACCCTATCGTTTCTCTTTGGTTTCACTAAGTGCCATTATAGTCAACATTTATTCCTGAAACAATTGGCCTGGCATGGACTTTTTCACTTCAGCAGCAAATATAATGAGGCGAGAAACCACAAAAAGAATATTTTATATATATATATATATATATATATATATATATATATATATATATATATATATATATGTGTGTGTGTGTGTGTGTGTGTAGTATTATATATATATATATATATATATATATATATATATATAATATATATATATATATATATATATTTCTTCTTCAGATTTGCAGCCTCAACAGCAAAGGGTATGGGGCTACTAACCCCAATCCGCCCCACAGGTCGATGAGGGCGCTATTGTTTATATATCCTGGGATGTCAGAAAAGTGAGAAGTATGACTAACAGTGGCCTTGGCCTTTGGTTATGAGACTCGTTCAACATGTAGGGACGTTATCCTTTCATCATGGGTTCCACAACCATCCTGTGGGCACTCATCTGCCTTGGGCACAGTGTTATATATATGTTAACGTTTACATGTAACAAATGTAAGCAAACCTGATATTAAGAAGGAAAATTTCCTTCAACCAGATAAACCAGTAAGGTGATGAAATGACAATCTTCATGCGTATATTTTGTCGCGTCGCTTGAACCTGTATGATGCAAAATTCGTTGCTTGGAAAATTCATATTTGATAGAATATCACGTTGACGGAATAATTTCGCGTCGAAATTCTTTTCCAGAAAAATAACGCAGAGCCCCATGATGCAAAGCGAGTATAAAACGATAAGATATTTCACCTTTAAAAACAGTGAGCGTTAAATAGGGAGAAATAATTAATGGAAAATGAATTGAAGTTTCAGCTCTGACAAACAGCCTTTCCTTCAGCTTTCAAATCCATCAAAGAACTTTGGCTTGGAATGTAACAAAGCTGGAAAAGGTTTATTTTAAAAGGATTATATATCAAAATGCTTCATACACTACTGTAAACTAACAAGAATCTCCACTTGCGCTTAGTTTGGATTTAAAGAGGGGAAAATGCTAAAATTCACGGAATTAACCTAAATTAGCTAAAAAGGGGAATTTAGTGGTAAATACAAGCAACACCTATTAATATAAAATAAATGCAATATCAACGAAAATTCTTTGCCCATAATTTGAATATCACGAGTGCAAGATTTTTTTATACATTTAATTCGCTAACGTTTTCAGCCACAGAAAGAAGAAATATCAAGTCAACAAAATTTGAAATTCATACTTCAATTATTACAAAGATTATCAATATTATTGGAAAGGTAAGAGAACTACTACGTAGCGCATGATTTAAAAAAAAAATTAGGAATCACTTTAAACATACTTTTCCATCACCCTATGACGATTATCATCTATTCCTTGTTGTGTATCTATGATACTTCTTTCCATTCCTCTCCAGGTTTAAAAAAGCCGTGTTTCTTTGCGGTCATTTATCTTTATTCCGCTGTCTCCGCATTCGTGGAGTTTATTTCTCGGCGAACGAGGGGAAACCTATTCTCGAGACTCAAGGAACAACTTAAAACTTTCCTTTCCTTTAGATTTTATGGACAAAGTTTAAGTTCATGACATCGCTTCATATGAAAGGGTTGTTCTAACTTTCTACTAAAAACGGAACGTGGGGAGATGATCAAACAGCATCTGCGGCCGACAAACTCACGGACGCACATCAAGGCTCATTCACACACTCAGATACGCACATATTTATGCATCTATGTGTAAGTATATGTTTATATATGATGTCGACATGTGAACATACATATTTCTTATTACACGCCTCCTGAACTTAAAGGGAAGGACTCCAGCTATGGGTGACCCTTTTCAGCAAGTCCCTAGGGATAACTTTGACTGCTCCCTAGCCTTTTCCATCCTGTTGCGACCCAACGCAGTCCATTAACTACCGTATATATCATTCACAACTGAGCCATTGCAACACAGACCCCCTTACTCTCTCTGTGTCTCTCTCGCTCACTGGATCTCTATTTCTCCATATCCATACAAATATGCATGTTAAGTGATTCGGCAGATGTTTTATAATTCAGCAGGTTATGCAGGTGCATAGGCTGTTTTTGCTGCCCTGTGGAAAGAATAGCAGAGCCTCAGGTCAGAAGATCGGAAAAGCGAGTGAGCCCAAACATTTCTGTTGATGCTTCATACTCCGAAATGTTGTCGGGGCACCAGTGGCTCTCACGGAGGCAAAGCGAGGTTTCGCAATCAAGGATTCATCACTTTTGGAGGCGGCGCCATCCGACGAAGGATGTAAACCCAGCTCGTCCGGACGTTCTTCATACGGGACCAAAGTATGCAGATCACGTGTTTTCGTGCATGGGAGGAAGTGGAGGTGTCATGATACACATCCGATCTGGTTTGGATCAGATCTTATGGGTGGGACTATTCACTGTACGTACATAAGTGCGTGACAATGTCTGTTCTATTAAATGATATGGAAGATGAAGAATAGTCGGGCATTTCAGGGCCGCATCTCGTAGTCGGCATGGACTTTGTGTGTGTGTGTGTGTGTGTGCGTATTTACATTTATGCCTAAAGTGGATCTCTTTAATATGTGACCTTTGAATTGATATTTATTATTATGATTTCATTTGCAATTTATTTGTGTATTTATGTGGGATTTCTTTTTTCTCACATGGATTTGGAAATCCCTACAGAAATGGTACAGGACGGGAACTATTGTATATTTTTGATTGGAAGAATTATTATAATTAAATATGAATGATGTTTAGCTGTTGGAGAGAAAGGAACGTGGACGGCTTTTTATCCAATTCCCAGGTTTATTTTGGATTTTATTTTTTGAGTTACCATTTCCTGTGTGAGTGCATCATTTGGCTTTTTATCATATTTTATGTAGAAGCTACAGTTTCAGAACTTGTCTTATTTAGTTAATCAGTTGTTCTTTATGGATAAAGTATATTTTTTATCATTCTTGATCAGATTTGGCGATCTTAGGAAATTATTAATTGTGTGTGTGTGTGTATGTACAACTAGTATATTGATCATCTACCCTCCAATCATCAAACATATCAAATTGTAACCCTCTAGCCTCAGTAGTTTATATTCATCCAAGTTTAACACACACACACACACACACACACATACACACACACACATATATATATATATATATATATATATATATATATTATATATAGTGTGTGTGTGTGTGTGTTGTGTGTGTGTGTGTGTATATATATATGTATATTAATATATATGTATATATATAGTACTATATGTATATGTATGATATATATGTATATATGTATATATATATAATATATATATATAAGTATATATATATAATATTATATAATATATATATCAGTATATATATATATATATATATAGTATATATATATATATATATACATATGTATATATATATATATATATATGTCTAGATATACATATATATCTATTATATATCTATATATTTCTCTCTCATATATCTATATCATTTATCTATTTATATCTAGATCTATATCTTATATCTATATATATTATATCTACAGTCATATATATATATATATATATAGTATATTATATATATATCAGTATATATCTATTATTTATATATATATATATATATATATACTATCCAAAACTATTGTATATATATATATAGATATAAAAATATATAATCTATATATCATCATATCATATATATATATATATATATATAATATCATATATATATATATAAATATATGTATATATATATATATATATGTATCTTATAATATATAATATATATATATACGTATATATATATATATAATAGATATATATTATATATATATATATATATATATATATATATATATATATATAGATATCCATATATATTAACCATATGTATTTCTATATCAGTATCTATCCTATGGTAGATATATCATAAATATATATATATATATAAACATATATATATATATATGTCATATCTATATACTCTTATATACCTATCAATATATCTATAGTATAATATTTCATTTATATATAATCATTATATATAACAGTATATACTATATATATATATAGTATCTCTATAATATATATATATATATATATAATATCTATAAACATATATCTATCTATACTATATCATACAGTATATCTATATATATAATATATATGATATATATATATATACTATATATATGTATATATATCTAATAAATATCATAATTGTATATATATATATAAACTATCTCTATCTATATCCTTTATATTATCTAATCTATGTATCATCTACCTCTCTATCTCCATCTATCTCTATATACATAACATATATCTATACTCTAAAATATCATCATATATTAAACATATGTATATTTTATATATATATCTATATATATAGTAATCCATATATATCTATATCTATACTCTCTCTCCTATATTTCCCAGGTATATATATATATATCTATCTATATATATATATATATATAATATAATATGTCTAACTATAAAATGTGTCTATTATATCTATATATATCTATCTACCATATATCATGTATCTATATATATTAATATCGTATATATATATATGTCTCTTATATCTATATATATATATATATCTCTACTCCTATATCTACCTCCATCTATATATATATATATAATCACATATAATATATATATATATATATATATATCTATCCCTATACTCTATAGTATATATACTATATATATATATCTATATGTATATACAATTTTAAAAATATTATTAAAATAATCTGTACTCTACTATTCTCTATCTAATCTCTATCCATATATCTATAAATATATATATATATATATATGTAACCCTGGATGAAATAAAAGCTACTGAGGCTAGAGAGCTGCTATTTGGTATGCTTGATGACTGGAGCGTGGATGATGAACATTCAATTTGCAGCCCTCTAGCCTCAGTGCTTTTTAAGATATGAGGGCGGACAGAAAATGTGTAGACGGACCGACAAACCCTTTTAGTTAGTCTTTTTTTACAGGAAAGTAAAAACTACTTTTTGTGATTATACACATATTGGCAGCTTCATGAGCATTGTTTGATATTTGATTGGTGTCTCAGGCTGGCATCACATCGTCAAAAGTCATTGACGCGCGGGGTATAAGCGTTAAATCATAGTAAGATTCGCTTTGAAAAACATAACATCTTTAACATCATTGCAAAATAGCTGACCCAAGCCGTAAACTTATGAAAAAGCATTTGCAGCGGCCCCCACCTCCCGCCCCACAAGAATTCCTTGGATGCTCCGACTTACGAACAACGTTTCTCTGGATTCGAACACTCTCGCTGCCTCGTCTTCTCCCCTTTATCCGGAGAGCACACAACACTCCTGCCGCCATCAGACCGCTCCCTCCATGAGAGCCCTTTTGCACTTCAGTCACCCCCATCATCTAGGTTCGAGACTACTCAGTGACTATAAAAAACGACAGTCTATATTTTAATGGCCTCTTTCAATCTGTCTGCTATATGACGTGTAAATACGATGTAATATTGACCTAGAGTGCGATGGAGTTTTCATAAAGCAAGCAGGTTGATTGCAGAAGTAGCATTACGTTCATTTAAGACTGTTACAGGAGAAATTTCTCTGGCTGACCATCGAGTCATGGGCTGCTGAAGTGCCCTTCAGTGCCATGGTATTCCCTAAACATGGAAATATAAACTTTTAATTTAACTGTTAATGAAATGTGCATATATCACATACATCTAAAAGAGAAATCGCTCCTCAAATTTCTTACCTTTGAATCCTTACCAATGTATAAATAAGTATTCACACACACACGCACACACACACACACACACACACACACATATATATATATATATATATTACTATATATATATATATATATATATATATATATATATATATATATATATATATATATATACATATATATATATATATATATATATATATATATATATATATATATACTATATATATATATATA
The DNA here is from genome assembly GCF_015104395.2 of Macrobrachium nipponense. NCBI lineage: Eukaryota > Metazoa > Arthropoda > Malacostraca > Decapoda > Palaemonidae > Macrobrachium > Macrobrachium nipponense. The sequence continues at coordinate 7,483,319 of NC_061096.1, forward strand.
CTTATATAAGTATCCAATGTAGTACGAAGGAACATGTACTTGAGAACATCCTTAAATCCGCGGTAGAAAGGTAAGTGAAACAGGGACTTGGAACAAGTACTTTCGTAGTATATTCTACATTTTCAAGTTCACACTGAAGATAAATGAAGTTGACAGGCCTTTATACAGAAAAATAAAAAGATGTGGCGGGTTAGTTTATTAATCTGGGAGGCGTATTATTTAAGCAAAAGAGATAAGGAAAGAGGATCAAGGTATAATCCTGGGTGGAGATTTAAATTCCTTGTTGACGTGGTTTCGATAAAGATGGACTCCAACAGATTCCTTTTTCGATGATCTTTGACCCTGCAGATTATCGAGGAATTATCCCAGTTAATAGCATGGCTTGTCTTAAGCCAAGATCTGCAATGCCATTATTTGTTAATTCTCTTGAAATGGCATATTTGCGCTGAGAGCATTTTACGTTTAGTTCCATAGAGGTTTGCCTGTCAACTTCTTTTATATTCAGTGTGAACTTGAAAAAGTAGAATATACTACGAAAGTACTTGTTCCAAGTCCCTGTTTCACTTACCTTTCTCCCGTGGATTTAAGGATATACTATATAAATAAAGTTTTTCTTTTTGCCACAAAGGAAAAAATGAAAAAGCGAGATAGCCAAGTACTTTCGGTCCTGTTCGGACCCTTTACTGAGGCAAACTGATTTTACAGAGAACGACATAGTCAAAAGAAGGCTTAATATACAAACTGACACTACAAGATAAGCAATATATATATCTATCTATATACACACGTGCAAACAAAGCACATACACACACATATACATACATATATATATATATATATATATATATATATATATTATATATATATATATATATATATATATATGTTTTGGACGTGTACGTCTTGTTGAGAAGCCACGTGAAGATTTCACCATATTCGTATAGGATTGCATCATCTTTTCGCAAGATCGTTCCAGAACCTTTTGTTTAAGCATACGTCATCTTTGGGAAGTGACGTCATTTAGTTTTGCTCTCTTTATAAATGATTATTCCTTTCATATTAAAATACTTTTATTATCTTAAATCATGTAATAATAAATGTTAGTTATGACTGTAATCTCACTTTCTTTTTACTTATTATTTTGAAAGATAATTTTTATGATATTAGCTGAATTACGTGTCCAAAACGATTTGAGCCCGTCAGTCTCTTGAAGTTCGCCCTTACAAGGAAGAGAGAGAGAGAGAGAGTGCTCATTACAGACTTTAGATTTCATATTTCTTAGAGTTATTTAGAATGATTTAGTACTTAATGTGGAATCTGAACAAACATTGTACATTGTGTAACAGCGCCTTTTCTTTTTTGAAATATTGTGAATGGTGTGATGAATTTTCGGAACTAGCTGCAGCAGAAACATTTGGTAACAAGGTAATGTGTTATTACAAGGTTTATTAGTTGCAACTAATAGTTACAGTGGTTTGGAGAACAATTTCAATTTTTACGCATTGCAATTTTTATGTTTTGTGTTTGCTTCATTTGAAGTGAAATTTTTTTGCATTTATCCATTTTTCTTATTGAAGAGATTTTTTGTGCATTTGTCTATTTTTTCTGCGTGGTTACAGCTTTTTGCAATTTTGGTATTCTACACATTTTTCTGTATTTTCATTTACATTCACGATTTGATTAACTTAATTATTTTCGTTAATTAATCGTTGCATATTTAATTGAATTTAATACTTGTGAATTGATTTATATTTACTTAGAATTCTTTTCAAGTTTTAGTGTTGTTTAGCACTTGTGAATTAATTTCCAAATTTTAGTTATCTAACACGTCTGAATTTCAATTGAATTAATTTTCTTGATTTTTGTGATATATTGATTTTGATTTAATTTTATTTAACTAATTCAAGAATTAATTAAACTTTGTGTTGTTTTCAAGTAACAGTATATTTCCCTGAGAATGTGAATTTCACTTATAAATTTTGAGTTTGATAATAAATTTTTGTATCTAAAATTTTTATAAGTGTTTTCTTTTTCACCAGTATTTGTTTAGGTAAGAACATAGAGTGGTAATCGAGGTGTTTTGCTTCAATTTACTTGAAGTGAGTTAGAACCAGGGAAGTACTTAGACTTTTGAAATCAGGGAAATACTTGGACTTTTAAAGTTGTTGATGGAGTGATGCCCTTTAATTAATTTAATTACATATGAGATTACTTCACACCTGTTTTAATGAACTTAGTCTGATTTTCTGCAATACTGGTAAGTTGTTTAGGGGATCACTGTTGCCTTTGGAGTATTCAGTCGTATCTTACCTGTGGTGAAGGTTCAGGTATCTGGCTGTTGTGAGGTACTCATTTAATTATTGGTATGTGTAGTAACCAGATACTTTGGCACTTCGTCAGAATATATATATATATTAATATATATATATATATATATATATATATATATATATATATATATATGTATATATATATATATATATATACACACACACATATATATATATATATATATATTATATTATATATATATATATATATATATATACACACGTACATATAAATTACCTTACCAAAACCGCTGTCTAAATATATTTCAGTTTGTAAGCTTGCAATAGAAAATGCAGATTTTCATGAAATAATCTATGTATCATTAGTACAGTATGCATTACTTGTTAAAAGAAAACGGAATGCGTACCTACCTTTTTGTGCGTAGCAATATCAGTTTACAGGTAATTAGCTCCGCTTTCATTCAAACTTGGCCCAGCCTCTCATCAAAGGCAGCCATGAAGAGGTGACTTGACATCTTTGGGGAGGGGGAATACCTATCTTGACCGTTAATCTGGACCTACCGTTATTTTGGACGATTTGGGCTCAACATTACATATATAATATTCATCTCCTTCATAGTTTTTCTCTTTAGAGAAAGTACCTTTTAAATACCTGACCTTCTCTGTTAACAGAAGTGCACGAATGCCTTTTGCTTACCCTTTTTTTATAGAAATTAACATACATACTTACATATAAAAATGGATTCATACGCAAGTGTTTACAAGAGAGAGAGAGAGAGAGAGAGAGAGAGAGAGAGAGAGAGAGAGAGAGAGATGCAATACTTCTGACGGCAATATTAATAACTGAAAGACTGCGGGGGATATAAGTAGGTTAGTAGGTAGACCAGATGATAAATTGATAGGTAATCGCGATTAAAATTGTACGTCGATTATTCAGAGGCCACAAATTTTGTACACAAATTTCAGTATGATTTTATGATAGAAAAAACTAGGTTTTTTTATTGCAAAAAATATTTGATATATATAATCATGGTAAAAAGCACGAATACCGCAAACTTTCAGAGTGGAAAATTTATTTTAAGCAGAATGTCATCATCGTTTAGCTATGATGAAAAGCTGAAGCTTTTATGGAGGATAAAATGATATGAAATTATGCAAATAAAATCGGCGGCCGTTGCATAATGCGATGACAATATAAGAGCAGGCGCCAGAATGATTTCATTTTAGTGAACTGTACCGCAGACATTAATACTTTCCTTCAGCATCAGTAAATATCTAGGAAATATTAGACTTCTAAGCTGACAAACTAATGCAACGAAATATCGACAAATAATATTTTATAATGATGTAAAAATTTCTTATTTCTTTTTGACTTGCGAGAATGCTACAATTTATACTACGTCCAAAGTGGAACCATATCAGGCAAATCATGTTGCGAGGAGAAAGGGCACATTTGAACCCAACACTGTGAATAGCAGAGAAGTCTGTCGAAGCAGAAGTCTGGAAACGTGAACGTGAGCTAAAAAGCTCAAAAGGTTTTTTGAAATGTCTGCATTCAAAATGTTGAAGTATAACGCAACAAATAAAAAAAACCGAACTAATAATGGAGAGTGAAATAAACGAGGAAAGAATATTCTATCTACCCCTTTATTTTGCTGATGCTGAAGACGTCGATAATGATTCCCGTGATAAGGAAGAGAGCGAAGCAGGGAAGCGTAACATTATTCCGTTCTAATGATTTCCGTTGATTGTTGAAGGAAGCCATTAGTCTTCCCAACAAATTCTTGAAGTAATGCGAGGCCGCAGCGATACGCTTTCCACACTGCAGCGGCCAATGTTTAGGGAGAGGTTGAAGAAAATCCTCTTTCCAATAACGGCCTGGAAGAGAAATACAGCTTTATTTCGGGTTCTGACAATGCGTGCATCCGCTAAGTTTCTGCTGTGCGAGTTAGCGCTCCATTTATGGATGTGTGTGATACGTTACTTTTAGAAAGAGAGAGAGAGAGAGAGAGAGAGAGAGAGAGCCCTCTCAAGAAAATATCTTCCTTTCTGTATCTTCGCAGCTTTTCAAGAAATATGACGAGAATTGACTGAGAGAAATTCTTTTCCATTAAAATTAATCAGCGGGTTTACTGTTCCCCTAGAAAAAAAATAATCATAAGCGATATTCACAAAATCGTACTTAACCATTCGACGATATTTATTATTTTTTTGTCGCTAGAATCTAGTCAAGATGGGTGCGAATCCATTAGTTTCGCGGCAAAACGAGGATATGACTGAACCAGTTCCTCTCTGTGGATGAGAATACGTTAGTGGAAAAGTAATTTTAATCAAAATATGGAACGAACTTTTGATCTGAATTGTTCGTGAATAATGTGTGGAATTATTACGGGGATACTAAGAGTACTATAAAAATGCCAGAAAATGTGGAACGGGCAAAGATAAGCAAAAGGATAGACCAGGATCCACCAAACCTTTTAGAACATCAATCAATGAATCTCGGATTCCTTATCAGCACCAAGACACGTAAAAATGTACATTTAAATAATAATATTACTAATAATCATACTTTATTCCTGAGAAAGAGACCTTACATTTTTCACGAACTGTGTCTTTCTTTTGCCTTTCTTTAAATTTTCAGATGAGAACCCTGGTGGACAGTCAGCGGACCATAAACACAACAGGGCTCCAAAAGGAAATCAGCGTACAGAGAGAGAGAGACAGGTTATAGGAAAAGTTGATAAATAAATAAATAGGAGGAAATAGAAAATAAAACCCATACACTTGATTCGGAATGAAATTACCGGTCGCTTAAGCATTTGGAGAGCAGGAGACTACACAACTGCACAAGGCAAAGTATTCCACATTTTAGATGCCTTCAGAAAGTCCTGATTGCAGCCAAACAGTGTAACGATGAAATTTTAATTTCTCTGTCTCCTTCCAGGGTAAAATCCAACCATTCAGACGCTAATGGTTAGAACTATTGTGTGAATAGTGTGAATATTAATCTGGTAATCTGAACATTTCTTGAGCTTTCGTGTTGTCCAAAATATCAGGATATTCAAAATATAAATGTACCTACATCCAGTTCCTCGGTAAGATTCATTTAGTGGCCAAAGGAAGTAACTGACTTAGCAAATATACTCTGCCCCGCATTGCCACAACCAAGACCAGTAAAGTTAGGACTGAGCCATAAGCTTTACTGAATATTCAGAACAACAGATAATAATACCCGAAAAGAAAATTCAAGTTAGTTCCTCCATATTGAACCAGGTGTTGCAAGGGTCCATTGTTTTGTGGTTCCTCCTAATGATAGATTATAAACATGTAAATATATATTAAAATTGAATATAAGGTTGTATTTAATTATTTTAATCGTTTTTTAAGGCTTACACGGATATCAACTTTTGACCAACAGAATTCAGTCGACACGTGTGACCACCAAGAATATGTTGGGTATGGATGTTGACCACTTTAGGATAAAAATTCATCACGGGTGCTTAGCCTGGCCCAGCAAAAAATTAAATTTAAACTGAATTGCAAAAGATGTTATTTACACGATCTTACCTTACATCTTGTTCGGGTTGCCCCAAGTCCCTCAGTGTGAGGCACCTCTAATGTCTACCAGAGAGTTGCTAGTACATCTTCCAGTATATTTTGCATCTTCCAATCTTGGATGGTCTGGGATGCAGCTTAGATATTTGTCGAGCTTATTCTTAAACACATCTACGCTCACTCCTGATATATTCCTCAGATGAGCTGGCAACGCATTGAATAGACGCTGCATTATCGATGCTGGTGCGTAGTGGACTAATGTCCTGTGTGCTTTCCTTATTTTTCCTGGTATAGTTTTGGGCACTTAATCTACCTCTGCTTGCTCTTTCTGATATTTTTAGCTCCATGATGTTTTCGGCTATTCCTTCTATCTGTTTCCATGCCTGAATTATCATGTAGCGTTCTCTTCTCCTTTCTAGACTATATACTTTTAAGGATTGTAGTCTTTCCCAGTAGTCAAGATCCTTAACTTCTTCTATTCTAGCTGTAAAAGACCTTTGTACACTCTCTTTTTGTGCAATATCCTTTTGATAGTGTGGGTACCAGATTATATTGCAATATTCAAATGGACTACGAATATATGTTTTATAAAGCATAATCATGTGTTCAGCTTTTCTTGTTTTGAAGTGCCATAACAACATTCCCATTTTTGCTTTACATTTTGCCAATAGAATTGCTATTTGATCATTGCATAACATGTTCCTATTCATCATCACACCAAGGTCTTTAACTGCTTCCTTATTTGTGATTGTCTCATTATTAGGTCCCCTATATGCATATAGCTTTCAGAGTTAAATACCATCCTATTTACCTCTGCCCAATCATATACTTTGTTAAGGTCTCTTTGTAGCGCGTTCCTATCTTCATCACAAGTAATTTCTCTACTTATTCTTGTGTCATCGGCGAAACTACTCACTACCGAGTCCTTAACATTACTGTCTATGTCTGCAATCATAATAACAAACAGTAATGCAGCTAACATCGTACCTTGTGGCACACCGGAAATTACCTTAGCTTCATCTGATTTCTCATCGTTTGCAATAACTATCTGTTTTCTGTTGTGTAAAAATTCTTTTAACCATCTTCCTACTTTATCCACTATATTATGTTTTTTAATTTTCTTGGCTAATATATTATGGTCTACCTTGTCAAAAGATTTGCAAAGCCTAGATAAACCACATCTGTTTCATTTCCGCTTTTCATATTTTTGTATATGTTCTCCTGGTTGACTAACAGTTGGGTTTGTGTACTTTTTCCAGGTACGAAACCATGTTGTCCTATTTTAAACAAATTATTTATTTATTGAATATTTCATAATATTTTTCTTCATTACCCTTTCATACACTTTCATAATATGTGATGTTAGACTCACAGGCCTATGATTACTTGCCTCTAGTCTTGATCCACTTTTGAAAGTAGGGGTAATATATGCTAATTTGTGCTCATCATAAATCTTGCCTGTAGCTACACTTTGTCTTAATAATATTGCAAGTGGCTTTGCGATAGAATGAACTACTTTCTTTAACAAAATAGCAGGGACACAATCCGGCCCTGCTGCAGCTCTATTTTTAATTTCATTAATAGCCTGCACAATATCAGGTTCATTAATACCTATGTCTGCTAAATATTCACTATTTTCATCCCTTACTTCTATATCATTATCTTCATTATCAATTCTAGGGGTGAATTCTCTCTTATATCGTTCTGCCAATATGTTGCATATTTCCTTTTTTTAATTTGTTAATCTCCCTTCAATTCATATAATATCTCCTTATTTACCTTTATATCATATCTTACGAAAATGTTATCCCAATCTTTGTTTAATTCTTTGTCTTAATAATATTGCAAGTGGCTTTGCGATAGAATGAACTACTTTCTTTAACAAAATAGCAGGGACACAATCCGGCCCTGCTGCAGCTCTATTTTTAATTTCATTAATAGCCTGCACAATATCAGGTTCATTAATACCTATGTCTGCTAAATAATTCACTATTTTCATCCCTTACTTCTATATCATTATCTTCATTATCTTTTCACATACGAGTATAATAGTTTGGGGTTTTGCTTGATATTTACTAGGGTTTTTTCTTCCAAGTCCCGTTTTTCATTTTCTTTTGATTGTATAATCTTTTGTTCTGCATTTTCTATCTTACTTTTTAGTTCGATCACTTTCCATGCATTTTTTTTCTTTTGCAAGATCTATTTTCCACTTTCTGATTTTCTGGAACAAGATCCTTCTGTCTCTTAGTATGCATGACTGATGTTTACTTTTCTTCTTCGGTATATATTTATCCACTATTTTCTCTAATATCTTATATAATATCTCCTTATTTACCTTTATATCATCCCTTACGAAAATGTTATCCCAATCTTTGTTTAATTCTTTGTCTTAATAATATTGCAAGTGGCTTTGCGATAGAATGAACTACTTTCTTCAACAAAATAGCAGGGACACAATCCGGCCCTGCTGCAGCTCTATTTTTAATTTCATTAATAGCCTGCACAATATCAGGTTCATTAATACCTATGTCTGCTAAATATTCACTATTTTCATCCCTTACTTCTATATCATTATCTTCATTATCAATTCTAGGGGTGAATTCTCTCTTATATCGTTCTGCCAATATGTTGCATATTTCCTTTTTTTAATTTGTTAATCTCCCTTCAATTCTTAGAGGGCCTATTTCTATTCTTCTTTTATTCATCTTTTTCACATACGAGTATAATAGTTTGGGGTTTTGCTTGATATTTACTAGGGTTTTTTCTTCCAAGTCCCGTTTTTCATTTTCTTTTGATTGTATAATCTTTTGTTCTGCATTTTCTATCTTACTTTTTAGTTCGATCACTTTCCATGCTTTTTTTTTCTTTTGTAAGATCTTTTTTCCACTTTCTGATTTTCTGGAACAAGATCCTTCTGTCTCTTGGTATGCATGACTGATGTTTACTTTTCTTCTTCGGTATATATTTATCCACTATTTTCTCTAATATCTTATATAATATCTCCTTATTTACCTTTATATCATCCCTTACGAAAATGTTATCCCAATCTTTGTTTAATTCTTCATTTATTTCTGACCATTTATTATTTTTACTGTAGAAGTTGTATTTTCCATATCCTTCCCACATTTTCATTTCTTGCTTATCTCTGTTTTCATTTGCTTTGGAATGGACTGTTAATTCTATAACATTATAGTCTGAAATACTCGCATTATAAACTATTATTTCTTTAACATAATTCACCTCGTTCACAAATACTAGGTCTAAAGTATTTTCCTTTCTTGTTGGCAGGTGATTTATTTGTTGAATGTTGTATTCTAGCAGCATATCTAATAGCTTTTCGAATTGCCTCTTATCTTCTGCTCTACTATTACTCTCGTTTTTTATGTATAAATACAACCACAATCTCCTATTCGTTCTTTCCATTCTACGAAAGGAAAGCTAAAGTCTCCGAATAGGAGATTAGTCAAGTGAAAGTTCACAAATACTAGTCTAAAGTATTTTCCTTTCTTGTGGCAGGTGATTTATTTGTTGAATGTTGTATTCTAGCAGCATATCTAATAGCTTTTCGAATTGCCTCTTATCTTCTGCTCTACTATTACTCTCTTTTTTATGTATAAATACAACCACAATCTCCTATTCGTTCTTTCCAGTCTACGAAAGGAAAGCTAAAGTCTCCGAATAGGAGATTAGTCAAGTGAAAGTGAAAAAGGAGCAAGACCTGAGGATCACTGGGATAAGGGTTGGAAAGGAGCCTATAATGCTAGAGCGGAAGAAACCTTCATATCCAAGAAGCACGAAGTCACATAGAAGGTAATAGTCAGGATTTCAAATGTGGTTGACGTGAGACTGACAAGACTTCGATGTAGTAGGCTCTGAGTCTGATATGAATTTGTTCATTTCATTTCCACACAAGCCTTTTATGCTCGATTGAGGCTTCGTAGGACGAAAGTTGATTTGGCTGCCATTTTACAATTCTAGGAAACTCACTTATTTTTTCTTCAAGATGAGAAACTCGTACATTGTAAATGAGCTTAAATAAATATACTGATATATATAAAGATTTAAAGGCTTAATAGTTAGAACCTTTCACTGTGGTGTGGAGGGCGGTTGTAGTTACCAGTCATCATATAGAGTTATTAATCCATTGCGAAAAAATGGAAAGAGACCTGCAACCCCATCCTTTGTGCATAATGTTAATAAACGAAAGATTACACCCATCTCGTAGCCAACCCTTTTAGCGCTAAACTAGCTACTAAATAATGATATGTTTACATGTATGTATGAGCGTACGTATACATGCATGAACGTATATTTTTGTTCGCATTTGCACGAATTAGCCAGTTAAGTGTTCATATGAGTGAGCCCAATTTAAAAGGATCAGACAAAAAATACACTGTTAAACGTACATTATCAATTTCGTTTGATCGTAGATTGCCAGACATTAGAGCTGTTATGATTAGCTGTCAGTATGTGTTTGGGTATAGCTGCGTAAACAGACAGAGAGAGAGAGAGAGATAGAGAGATGAGAATGATTATAATATATATATATATATATATATATATATATCATTCTTTGTTGCGTTGTTAGTGTTAGAGAATTGTAGTGGAATTAACAAGAAAAATCTTGTTCATCATATCTCCAGTACAAATGCATAGCGTTTAATGTGTCAATTTTAAAGTAAATATACTTGTCCTAGATGAGTTAAATTATATATATATATATATATATATCTATATATATATATATATATGATGTATGTATGGTATGTAGTATGTATGTATGTATGTATGTATGTAGTATGTATGTGTATGTATGTATGTATGTATGTATACATTTAAGAATGAAGTATGTATTTATATATGTATATGTGTGTATGTATGTATGTTGTATGGTATTTATGTATGTATCTTTTATACATTTAAGAATGGAAGTATGTATTTATATATGTATATGTGTGTATGTGTGTTTGTGCCACATACACTTTAACACACATTAAGCAATTTCAATCTAATTTGGTATACATATAACTTAGCATCGAGGAAAGAATACTGGCACCGAAGGGTGGGGTGGGTGTGTGTGGGAGGGGATGGGAAAGGAGTGAAAATAAAACTAACTGAAAACGGCAGATATTACTGTCTAATCCATAGTTTTGGAGGACACTCGGTATGCTCTTCAAGTTCAAGTTTAGCCCCAATAGGGACGGGGGTGAAAAGGGGTGAGAAGGGGGTGACGTGTAAAAATAACTGAAAATGATAGATATTAGCATCTAATCCATAGTTTTTGAGGTTGCTGAGATGAATATTGACACTCCTGATGCCCTTGAAATCCAAGCTCAGCCCCAATAGGAAGAGGGGTGAGAAGGGGGGGGATAACATGTAAAAATAACTGAAAACGACAGATATTAGTGTCTAATTTATAGTTTACAAAGTCGCTGAGATGAATAGCGACGCTTCTGGTGTCCTTTAAGTCCAAGTTTAGCCCATATAGAAAGGGGGTTGAGTAGAGTAGGGGGTGGGAAGGTGATGCCATCTAAACATAACTGAAAACTGCTGATATTACTGTCTAATCCATAACTTTTTAGGTTGCTGAGATGTATAATGACACTCCCGATGCCCTTCAAGTCCAAGTTCAGCCCTAATAGGAATGAGGATGAGAAGTCGTGAAATATAATATGTCAAAACTGCTAGGCAATGTAACTGAAGCAACTATCTTAACAGGAGTGAGAGAAAGAGAGAGAGAGAGAGAGAGAGAGAGAGAGAGAGAGAGAGAGAGACAGAGAAAGAGAGAGAGAGAGAGAGAGAGAGAGAGTAGAAGGGGTTTGGGAGGGGAGAGAGGGAAGAGTTACTTTTCTTTGCATATAGCTAAGTCACCAAAAACAAGTTAACTATTAAGAAAGAATTGGCGAATGGACATAGAATGAGGAAAAAGGCAAACTAAGAGCCACTAAGAAAGATGGTTGGATTAATCACAATGACTAGTAATGTTCTCTTAGCCGTGACAAGTACATTTTTCGGAAGAAGGGCTACAAATAGTCACTCTAAAATTGACACTCTGGTAAACGATACACATTTGTCTTGGAGATAAATAATTGATATATATACAATATTTTTCATAAAAATTATATTATATTTTTGTAAGACTTCCAACGAACCAGAGAACGCGAAGTCATCAAGTTTCATTTCAGAGAAACTCGGCAAAATTTCGTCTTCTACCATTTTATTGTCTACAGCTAAAGGATAAGACTTGACAAATTTATATTTTCCGAAACTTCAATCTTGGTTATCTGTGTTATTTTCTTTATTCCTCCACGCTCTTTTTAAGATTTTGACGACAACTTTTATGTGTGAATGGTTTAAGAATGATCAGTCATCATATTAGGGTGATGTTTTGCTTGTATCTTTATATAAAAAAAAGTCAGAGAGGTCGTTGTTTGTTGCATGACTTACTTTGGGCTGGACATAAAATTTCTTTAATGTTTCTTTTTTTATTATTTTTCCATACTATTGTCATTAGCATTTTCATTTAAGGAAGTCTTATGCGTCGACACCCGCAGGTTCAACTACAAGTTACCGACGGCAACTTATGTAAACAGCACCTGAAATGCGTTGTTGTTTTAGGATACACGAATTGCTATAAACGTGAAGATAAACAACATTAAAATACACATAAACGCTTGTTGGCATACATAGCTGCGTATGTGATGTGTCAAAATAAACAATCGGTATTACACAGGAGAGAGAGAGAGAGAGAGAGAGAGAGAGAGAGAGAGAGAGAGAGAGAGAGAGAGAGAGAGAGAGAGAGAGAGAGATTGTATACATCACACTCAAAACCATTCCTTTTCTTATTGATTTCTCTATCAACACCAGAGCTACAGTCTCCGTCTTGAATACGGTCTTTCGAGCATATGCTTTCCGTACAACTTATCTTTTCAACCTTCCTTCATGACATATTTCCGACTCCACCAGGACTCACTTCTATCCTATTTGATTCCAGAATAATTTGCAACTACCATTTTAAAGGTGTTCGGAACCCTCATCATTTTCCATCCTTTCTTTAAGAAGAGATTTATATTTTTCACATGTGGGATACAAGGAACAGTTTAATGTAACACCAACAGCAACAAGAGAGAGAGAGAGAGAGAGAGAGAGAGAGAGAGAGAGAGAGAGAGAGAGAATTCCTAACTTTCTAAGTGGTAGGCGGTCTAAAAGGAACTTTCGTCAATGTTGAATGTGATGCATCGAAATGTACGTCGCATTATTCCTAGTGACCATTGTATTGTATATTCTCGCCTTTTTACAGATAATACTGGAAACCTGAAGACTCTTCAACATATTATGCATAATCTGTCCGATATCTTTTATTTCATTAGAATGCTAATCAATTCTATTTCATACAAATACGAGATGTTTAATTTTTTTCCCACCATGAGAAACTACATAAGAGTTCTCTGTATGAAGGAGGCATCCTATTTAACTAATAGAAAGGAAACATGAAATATTGAAAATGGACCGTAATTCGACTTCAGTTCTACTATGTGGCAAGCTTCCATGAAAAGAAGACGTTCATCTGCTACGAGCATTAGGGTAAGTCGACACTACAGCAAATTATGGCATAAACTCACGTCGGCAACCTTATCGTGCAATGATCACAAATAAGTTAAAAAGAAGCAAACGCCTGTCAGCGAGAGAACGAGTCACTGACAAATGAGAGAGAGAGAGAGAGAGAGAGAGAGAGAACATACCCTCTCACGACGAACTACAGGATATTGTTCATATAAAGATTAGCTTCCAAGGTGATTAGGTTTCTACTTTTGTTCTGGGACAAGATTCCAGTACATCTGCCCTGCCTTGGATAAGATCTTGAGGACAGCATACACTGATCTGGATAACCTATTTAATCAGGGACGAACAATCACATTAATGAGGACATGGACGGGGCATTTTTTTTTTTAGATAATACGAAGGATGGGTTGCTCCCGTCCACATTACTCTAGCTGGTGGCCTGAGAAAGGTACATGCACGCTCTTTCATAAGTTAAATAGGATGCATGCTAGACATTGAACATCTAGATGAATTCAGTGCTTCAATGCCTTCTTATATATCCATAATTCATATGTGACATTCATAGATTCATCCTCATTGAAATTTCAAATTAGCTTCTAGAAACGTTACTTGAAACCACTTCCCTCTCTCTAAATATCGGAATCAATACGAAACCATAAGATTAGAAATTGGATATGCTTTAGTGGGTTGGAGCGAAGGCCAGTCATTGAGGAAAGTGAAAGATCCATCACGAAGCCGGCAGAAGAAGTGACATGCATATAATAAATTAGTCATGGAAATTCGGGCAAGACACGTTATCCGGAAAAAAACCCTATCATAAATAGTTCTGGAAATCAAAGAGAAAAAATGAAAGCAATACTCACACTGCATGAAAAACCAGCAGATTGTATTAATAATGCTATTAGCCAGACTTCATTCTAAAAGATATTTCCTCATTATATCAATTTTTCAAACATTTTTTCCGTGTTAGTTTTACAAATTACTTCGTGATAAATCTGCTCTTGCCCAAACTGATTTTGGTGTTCGTCAAAGCCGTGTCCTTCTGTCTACTCTTTATCTTTTCTTCATCAAAGACTTGCTCTATATAACTTTTTCTTACTCATGACTTTACCAATAAACAAACTGCCTTATTTCTTATTCAGTCACCATTAATCTATACTTTGTTATACACACTCTCTTTCGAATTTATTTTTATTCATTATTAAATCTGAACTCCGGAAAATATTTAAATAGGGATTCGTAACTTAATAATGCTCAGAACCTCCTCAAACTGTTGTTACTTATTCATACATCTACTCTGGTATCCAGTTCTTCGAATCTTTCTGCAGAAAAGCTACTCGGGTTGTCACTGCTGAAACAGTTGTGGATATTCAGGTAACTTCAAATATGGTTTGCAGAGATATTACTTTTCAGATGGCTAGATCTTTAAAAATAATTTCGTTTCGAAATTGTAGATTTTTTTTTCCACCCATCTGGGGCTCTAGTTTGGTGTCTTATCGGCCCTTTTTTAGTAACATGACCATCGCAATTTTTTTTTCCATTCTTTAATGGATTGATACTAAGAGAATTCAGCTTTGGATGATCCCACCTTCTGTCTTCTCACGGCATTGTTTATTGTAACTATTAATGCCTTAAATCTATAGGCTAATGAATCCATTCATGTTTTAAACATTTGTCCCTTTATGTTCCAGTACACCACTACCCCGCTTCCGTAATAATTGCAATGCCAGCTGTCGAATGCAGTCATTCACGACACTAATTTATTTTTTTCCGTTATCGGAAACTTACCTAATCAACAGAATTTTTTTTCAAGACCAAGTATCTATTCTCTTTGCCGTTCAAGTAACTATTAGTGGGAGTTTCCTAGTTTGGTACTCATATGTGAATATACAATGAATGTTGGATGTGACTGTTATTCTAATTAAGCCAGCCCCTTTCGCCTCCTGATTGCCATAAAGGACCCTGTCTGATCCTACCATTCCCTTTCTTATATATTTGGGGACGACAGGTGAAGAAAAAGGACAGACTAATCAGGTCGAGGCACGACTCTACTTTTGCTAATTGGATTCCACATCATTAGTGATTCTATACACTTCTTTAATCTGACCTTCACTCATCAGATCTCAAGGCGTAGCTTTTGGGTGATTTTCATTTTGTCTGTATCGTATTAAATTCCTGCTGTTGTTATGAGCATGCACTTAAATCAGTATAATATATATATGTATATATATATATATAAATATAAAATATATATATATATATATATATATATATATATATATATATATATATATATATATATATATATATGTGTGTGTGTGTGTGTGTGTGTGTGGTGTGTGTGTGTGTGAATGACGCGACAGCCTAAGAAATGGAGACGTTCAGAGTAAAACTCTTTTATGAGACTCATCCTGTGGCTAAGACTGTCAGCAACCAATTCCAAACCTGATGTCATTGTGGAGAGTGGCGCCTCCTGGCGGCTTTTGGGGTCGCGGCCACAAGCCGCGGCCATTAAGTTGATCCTCCCGAGCCATCTCCTGGCCGAGAACCGACACCGCCGGGGCCTCTTTCCGCTGGAAATTCTCATTTCCCGAAAGTGCAACAAACTTCATAACATTTACTGGTACTGTTCTCTCTCTTTCACCGGGATCCCCTCCCACCACACCCGCTTCTCTCTCTCTCTCTCTCTCTCTCTCTCTCTCTCTTTTCCGCGAGCGGAAGGATGGCGACCATTGTCTCAATTGCTGCTGCTTTCTTTTTTTTTTACCTCGAGCTTCTTTTCTCTCTTCTTTATGAGAATGGCCCTCGGTTGAGGCAATGGTCGCCATGTGCCTCTTTTTATTGCGTTTGCTTAACGAAGCTTTGTGTTTCTGTTATTTGTGATGTCGGATTGCTTTGTATGTTTTAACTTCTCCCGGTCCCTTTCAGAATGATATACTAGTATTCTTAAAAAGACCAAAACCTTGTTCCATTTTCTGAGGGAGACGGCGTCCTTCAAAATAGTATGAAAATGGGCGAAATTGACTTAAATTCGATGTTTCGCATCGATGAATAACTGTTGAGGAGGAACCAAGATTGATTTATGCATAACAGTCAGCTTTGCTACTGTTAAAGTATTTTGCGGAAAACGACGTCTGTGTTTCTGGTGAGAGTCATCGCAGAATTGATCAGTTTAAATCTCGAAACTCTAGACAGGATTTTTCTGTTTTAATATTTACGCTTTTATGAGGCTCACAACCTTTCCCTTTTCCTTCAGTTATTGCTTCTCCAATTATATTTATTTTCTGGATAAAGAACCCCTGCTTTTGTCACGTCAGTTCACGAAAAAAATAAATATGTAAATCCCAGTGAACAAATATAGAATTAAGAGAACGCTCTAATTTGTTATATTGGTAAACGCAACGTCTTACAAAACACGATCATACACCTAAAATACGCCATGCTAAGGCCGCGGAAAAACAATTCCGGCTTTGATCCGGAAGGTGGAGGTTATAATAACGAGGGAGGGAAGTGTCTTGAATATCCTCTGATCAGTGAGCGATTCTTATAAAAAGAAATCCGAATTTCCTAAATATCAGAAATGAAATAAATGCAAAAATGATCTAATATCATCAGAGACGATTCATTTTCCATCAATAACTCGGTGAAGGTATGGCTAGAAACTAACATAGGTAAATAACATAACCTAAGGCTTACAATGTAATATTATTATAGAGACGACCATTGAACATTTGCATTGGCACTGCTGCCCGGTAACGGTTTTTTGTTGTTTAACCAGCCAGAGCAGAGGCAGGTTCATGATATCCCGTAGGTATCGTGTGTGTTAGATTTATGCTCATTTCAAATGGAGCAAAATCGCAAAGAAAGAATCCAATTTCGTAATGAAGCAAACCTGAATAATAGTCTGTTATTCACGATCTATTGAAAGAAGCAAGTTCACTAGAATTATATAGTATACTATCAACAAAGGCTGAATATAAACTGATGCTCAGCCACTGAACAATGGCTGAATGTATCGAGGTTAGCAATCACGGCAAACCTCGACTAATAGATATTATCAGTTGAATCCTTCCCTGGAGAAACGAGATAATCAACAGTGCCCAGTAATAATACATTATTATCATTATTTTTTCAGTAAATGAAACCTATTCACATGGAACAAACACACAGGGACATTGACCTGAAATTTAAGCTTCCAAAGAATATGTTGCTTTCAACCTTCCACCGCAGATCCGACACTGCAGCAATGACTGATCATGATACAGATCTAGCGATTTTTCATCGGCCTGGGGGAGACGCGAAATCGCGTCATCTGAGTGGCATACTACGACACTAACCACTATACCATCGGACGTAAATGCTTCGCAAATCCTGTAAACCAGGGTAACCCACATGAAATCAAATTGATTGTCTTGTAATGTTAATGTGCTGCTTAAATTTACTCATCTGCTAAAGTTTACTATTTTCCTAACAAGAAAGAAAAAAATAAAGTACAAGCAAATATTGGAATAATTTATTTTTCATTTTTCATTTGGAGTATTTTATTTAAAAAAATCTAATGTCTTTTAATTGCTTTCCTTCTGGTATTCATTTTTCTTTACATTTTGTTCAAAGGACGCTTTCATCCATCATTATTTTGTATGGCTCTTATCCCTTATTTTTATTATTATTATCATTATTATTATTAGGATTTTTTTTGAATGTTGGAATATGTTCCTCGTAATTTTGCCAGAGCTTCACGAGTCACCCACATTCATGGAAACCTTCTGCCACAAAAGGAGGGGAGCCAGCCGAGGAATTGAGGGCCAGCGAGAGAATCTTCGCAAAAAGGGTTTCATGGGGTTTTATTGAGAGAATTTTCGAAGCTGAGAATGAAATTGGGCGAATCACCAAAGGCACGTTCGCAATGGCCAGATCGGCAAGGCAATCAAACCGAAGCTATTGCCAAGTGACGGCCTCATTCCAATCATTAAAATGATATATGTCGCTCGGGCTCTCCAGTTCACCATTTCTCTCCAAAAGGAGAGAATCGGAAGAACTTGTCATCAAAGGAGAATTAAGGAGGAGGTGTGGATATTTGTACCCACAAGTAGCCTTTGTTAGAGATGCTCTCTGCATAATTATTAAAATTCATACGGAAAATTCTCATGCATTTGAAGTTACGCACTTTTATCCTCAAAATATCTCTCTCTCTCTCTCTCTCGCTCTCTCTCTCTCTCTCTCTCTCTCTCTCTCTCTCTCTCTCTCTCGCAAATAATAAACAAACGAACCTTTTCAATAGCATAGCGTTTGTGTCAAAAGTATGCCTCACGAACGGTTGAGAGTAATTCGAAGAAACTTGGTGGACATATTTAAAGTATGACCCGGCCGGGGTTAATAACCATTAGGATTCATCTCAAGGTTACCGATTGTTGCCATGATTAGCTGCTCACGCAAGGAAAACATCAGCAGCTTTGCATGTTAAGATATCACACTCAAGCGGTATTTTTTGTTCTTTTGCACTTGTATTACCCACGTCCCATGTACTCCTAAATTCACTGATATGAGCTTTTTTACCGTCCGCTGAGTGGCATTAACGAAAGTGCCTATGCTTCTACTAAAGCTTTTTATCCAAGTTTTGCTTCTTGACTATTCCAGTCCTCCGACATTTGCGAAAAACTATGTCCTATGCAAGTCTCAAATCATGGATGGCAAGTCCCGCCCACAAATGTAAGCGTCATTATGTTCACTATTTTTCAAGATATTCCTCTGAAATAAACGTATTACGGATCCTAACTTTTCTTGGCAATAACGCTAATCTGCTAATCTGAATGAATTAAATGTGGATAATCGAAAAGATACGAAATCAGTCAACTCTTCATAAATGATTACTGTCTTCATAAGATATCCGAGGTCTCAGAGCTGAGGAGACTTACAGTTAGCAACTACCGAAATGTGTACTTTCTTGCAAGCTCCAATCTAAAATCCATAACCATAGAAGACAAGATGTGAATGCTGATTTTTGAAGTGGATCTTTTTTATTCATTATCAGAAATGTATCGGAATATTGTTAGCCAAGTATGAGCTCCTTCATACAGTTTCAAGAGTTTTGAATATAGTGGTTTTTGCTTTGAAATGAACAGTGTCCAGAAATGACTGCACGGCCTCAAATTCAAAGTATGGATGCAACTCTGCCATTCTTTCAGTTAGCCGCGATGACCTCAGCATTGTGAAACCAGTTTTATCAATGATTTAATCAAACATATGACTATATCCAAAGTGGCTTGTTTAATACTTGACCACACAGGAGACAGCAGAACTAAATAACAAATCTATGGTTTTGTTTCTAAAATTATAATTTCTCGAAATGGAGGGAGATCTACACTTCATGTTAAAGACAGTTGACTGGAGAAAGTTGGTCTAAAATTCTAATGTGTTCGTGTGTCAGTAGGAAATCGACCTTAAACCACTGACGTTCAAGGTATCAGTCAAGCAAACATTCACAGAAAGGAAAGCAGTAGTAGTAAAGATAAGCCAAATATTCCGACAGATCCATGCATTCAGAACCTCGATCTGACAGCAGCTCCAGAGAAAAGAAAAAAAATATATAAAAGAGGGACATTTACGAGCTTGATTAGCCAGTTTCTTTTGCCGCAGTGGTAACCAAAGGATAAAACTAGAAAATTCGTCCGACTGGGTTGAAGCCAGATCCATTTCCTCATGAAAAAATACAGACCCATCAATTTTACATACATTTAAAACTCGAGATGTTATAAGGTTCAAATAATACGCCTCGCAAATACTCAGTTAAGAAACAAGTGTTACACAGGGTCTCCCTTCATATTCCATCCTAAGAAACTGAAAAGGAATTATTTAAATTCCTTCCACAGACGTTTCTCCAAATAGCTACGGAATTATTGACGACAGAGCATTGGTGTATTAAAAGTACAAATGCATGTCTTTGTGTGTTCATCCTCTAGCCACTGAATCCAGGATGAGCCTCATGTGGAATGAAACCACGTCAGCATCAGCGGTTTCTTTTCCGGCAGCTCTTCAAACCTATTTATTCGACATTTTCTCGGTCTACTTTTCTTCATTCCGCTCCAGACTTTCGAATTATGCTCTCACAACTGAAATGAAACAAAGGCCAAGGACGCACAGGGAAGTCTGAACTTCTCGATTTCATAGAGCATTTGCTGCAGACATTTTCCATCGAAAACTATAAAATATAATACCGATATGCATGGAATCGAATCTAGGTTAGGAAACACGCTATCTTGGATAAATTATGCAGTTCATTGTTGTTTAAACATCAGACTACGGCAATCTTGGGAAAATATGATAAGTACCCATGCCCAAAATGGTAAATAAGGTAAAGCATATTATTTTGTTTCTCGCTGAAACGATAAAATTTCCCAAACTATTCATATAGTATGGGCATACAATGAACTATTAATATCTTGATTTCCTTGCATTTTTGGTTATATTTTCCGATGAAGACCCTATAATTCATAAGAAGGAATGAATGAGGAGATATCCTTACTCATCAGGATTCAAGACTACGTGGCAAATGTCGAGTCATCTTTAGTAGTCTGTCAGAGCTGCAGAATAGGTTTACTTAATTCGATAGATTGTTGTACTAAGTGGTTTAAATGCAAAGATAAGTGTCAAATAAATGATAAAATTGTGGTGGTTATCATGAAAAAAGTGACGTGAAAAAAGTGAGGAAAAACAGACTATTGAGATTGATATGGAGGAAGTGAGAGGAGCATAAAAGGGAACATATATTAAATTTGGGATAGGGTCAAAGATATTTTTACCAAAAGAGTGGATCAAGATTAAGCAAATTTCAAGAATTGGGTCATAGGGCCAGAAGAGATAATTTGTTGGTATAGGTAAGCAAATAAAAGGAATGAAGCGCAAGGCATCGTGGTGAAGAAATGCAGAATGAAAAGTTAAGAACCATTGGACTGAAGAGCAAAAGCAGTAGATGGAGATCTGCTGTATAAACTGACTGCAATCTGGTCGATGGAGTGCATATTTTGAAGAGTTGTTGAATGCAGAGGTCAGTCACTTTTGGAAGTGACTGTTGAATATGCAAGTGCATGGAAAATGCGATTAAGGGTCTGACCAGCGTTTATACGGTGTGTCTGGATGAAAAAAGGGGTTCTGAAGGAATGGGAGAAAGGAATACCTGTTCCTGACAGAGCAGACTGCAACAAATATAGTGGATCTGTCCCTTATTCTACGAAAGTCTTGTTATCGTAATTTGACCCAAAACGTTATATACAAAACATACTTAAACAATAAAAAAGGAGTCCTTTTTTCCTCTTATGTTTGCCAGATCGGGATGTTTTCATGTCTTTTTAATAAGAATTATATATATGTATATATAAGTACACACACACATACATGTATAATATGTGTGTATATAGTATATACATACATATGTATATATATATATACATATATATGTATATATGTAAATATGTATATATATATATAATTATGATCACTTTAGCATGTGATTCATTTATCACACATATCTACATGTGAAAAAAAGAGACGGGGTTTTGCTCCTGACCGGTATCGACTGTATTTATATATATATATAACCAGTATTAATAAGGCATATAAAAGCAATTCACACTTATGGAAACAAAAGGGACAAAATGAACCTTCTTGTGTAGGTTCTTTAAACATATTTGTATAACAGTGCACAAACATTACCCATTCAAGGGCTCCCTTGGAAGCTAAGTAATTGCTTGTTGTTGAGATAATGTGCTTCAGCAACTTTGGAGAGAATGGTCTCTTTTGGCTCCAATAACGTATTTAAAAGTCTCTTTAATAATAATAATAATAATAATAATAATAATAATAATAATAATAATAATAATATTTTGTTCAAAAAAGGATGGCTGCGTTGTGAGGATTGATTTTTATAGAGTTTTCTCAATTTTTATTGCAATTCACTTCTCCTGCACGTCAATATTGGTCAATCTCTGGCCAATGTTCATATTTCGGTGGATATATGCAACGTATTTCTTACAGCAGAAAATCTTTATTTTCTAGCACAGTGGGTTGCTGAAACATGGGGTTGTACATCCGTAGAATTTGCCGTGTTTTTTTTTTCTCTCACCAATAACAAAAGCAATCTTTTGTGATAACAGGAAAGGACAATACAAACACGTCTGCTGCATGTGTGTCAACGGCGACTAAAAAGGGAAAAAGCAGTTAAACCAAGAACAACGAAGCAAATGTCACGGTGGCATTACACTGGTTACAAATGAAGCTTCATCCTGTTGAAAGTCCCTTTCTCTCTCGGTCAATTTGCTGTCAACGTTAATGCCATTATTGGCCGCTAATGGGGCCTACGTCACCATTAATATGGTCATTACCGCTAATGCTGCTTCGAAATTCTATCCATTTTATCTCCAGCTCTATAAAGAGAAAAGTCGAACAAGAAAATTTGCGAGGAGGAAGATTTTTGACGGCGATATCTGTGGAAAAATGCGTCCCATTGCCGGTAATGATGAAGTTTGAAGGCGCATTTATACACGAACATGGAAAAAGAGAGAGAGAGAGAGAGAGAGAGAGAGAGAGAGAGAGAGAGAGATTCTGGACATACAACACAGTTCAATAAGTTCAATATACAAAGGAAATTCTGTTTTAGCATCATGGCGTACAGCGGAGTTTAGGTATAAAATAATAGAATTAAGTGTTTCTAATTTTTTTCTCTCCTTTCCTCGGATGCAGCTTCCACAGATTACTACGAAAGGGCTAGAGAGAGAGAGAGAGAGAGAGAGAGAGAGAGAGAGAGAGAGAGAGAGATAGTAAAACTTATGTTGCCGAAACAAAACGATATGAATAAAAACAAAAGTAGAAGGACTTACTGATTTACAATATGTTCACTGATACCTTCATAATAGAATGTTTCTTCATTTTAATTATTGTGTTTTTTAAATGCAACGCAAATGGGTCATGAGAGTCTAAGTAGAAAAAGTGGGGCACACCTATTTTTTAAAGTAATTTTGGTCCCCTTGTCAGTAAGACATAAAATAAAAAAGATTAATTTGATCTTAAGAGCCAACAATAAAATTCTTCCGTATGAGCATGAAACACACCCTGCTTAATCTTTATAAAATTTGTTTAACATCTAATCATAGCTGTTTTATAATGATAAGACTGAAGAATAAATGGAATTTTTGTAATTTTCCCCTTGATTATATACAATGATACTCATAGAAATT
The DNA here is from genome assembly GCF_015104395.2 of Macrobrachium nipponense. Taxonomy (NCBI): domain Eukaryota; kingdom Metazoa; phylum Arthropoda; class Malacostraca; order Decapoda; family Palaemonidae; genus Macrobrachium; species Macrobrachium nipponense. The sequence goes on from NC_061096.1 coordinate 7,506,957, forward strand.
ATTGATTGTATTCCTTTTTATTATTTTATTTTGAATTGTATTCCTTTTTATTATTTTATTATAAATTTGACAGACTCATATGTGATAAACCGTTTATTATTAATTATATTAATGGAATAACCTTTTGTTTTTTACACAAATATCCTCCAATATAAATACTTGTGCTATCGTCAAGCAACAGACCTTAATAAACAGAAGTACATCACAAGGTCAAGCATTTCTTGGCTTCAGTGGATCTCAGATGGAGTTCTTTCCTTGAATGACAGAAAACTCTCCAAAACACTGAAAAGTATATCAATTAGAGATCTAACTGAATTTACTCCGTTGACACCGACACATCTATTTTTGGAAGAGCTACAAAGGAATTGTGAATACACGACTGACCTAATTGGATCAATCATTAGCATCCTCACATTGCAAATCTGGGATTTTATTTTTCGTCTGTTTCCTGAATCTAGCAACCCTTTTCTGATTTAAGAAACATGTCTGGTATTGCGAAGGAAGAAAATGGATTATTGCCTTAATATTTCTTCTTATTCTCCTCCTTTTGCATGAGGTCTATTAAGCATGAAGTAATTACCAATACAGGTTTGCAAAGTTACCTTTCATACTAAACATTCTTGTAGTGGAGGCTGTGCTTATTGAAAACGTTCAATTAAATGTTCCATTATTCAACTCAACTGAGATTCAGATGACAAGCGTTTACTTGGTGTCACTAAAATCTGAACTATTGTTTCCTGTTGAGTAGTTCGTGACATATTTATTTTTGTACCGTTAAATTTAAACTGAAATCTATTTCGCCTATGAAAAGAGTTAGGAACATGAACTTGTTTGCACGTTACTTGATTAAAAATATCGTATTTCACCGAACATTGATAATTTCTTCGTACACATAATATTTTATTGTCTTCCCAGTGCCATGTTTACTTCAAAAACAACGGATCGAATACTGCCCCTGATCGCAGTAAGATACTGAAAGTCGTAAATATGAGTCATTAATCAGTTCACTGAGGCCAAACAAAGGCAGTATCTGCAGCTATTGTAAGAAATTCCTTCATTTTGTTTGCAGACCAACAGAACCACTGACCCGGTTTATTGACTTTCGCGTATCACTGTGATCCAACGACGTTTCCAACAATCCCATCTAAGACACTCCATTTTGTGCCTCTCAGTTCACCCATGATGTGAATTTTCAATATCCAATGCATGTAAATATCACGAAGTTTTCTTGGCATCCTCTACTTGGTTTACTAACTTGCCTTCATTTTCCAGGAAATTCTTTTTTGCTAATCAAGACAAAAAAGCTTATTTGTTTTCAAAGTAGATAACCATGTAATCTCCATAAAAATTAACATTACGTTAAGAACCTTCAGGCTTTTAAATATCACAGGCAAAAAAGTTATACCACGAAAGACACCCCAGAATACGAGATTTAAAAAACACTAAGTATAACAGATGTCTTTTACCGTTATTGCTCCACAGATATGTTGGGTCCCTCACCAACCCCCTACCATATCCCTTGAACGCCGTAAATCGATATCTGGACCTCCGGAACGGTTGAAGGGATTTCGATTAAATTTGGCATGATTGGAGACTTTAGTAGGAAACCTCTAAAGCCAAAGTTTCACCCCTGTGGTTGAATATTTCTAGAGTTACCAAGGGCCAAAGTCGGGGTTTTTATGTACTCCGGGTGGCTGGACTTACTACCTGCCAACTACCATGGCACTTGATAATAGATAACAGCACAGCTTGAGAAGCTAGTCATTATAAACAATGAAATGCAACCATACTTTTTCCAAGTGACTATTTATCATTCATACACATCAGCAATGCATTGTCTTTTTATTGGTTTATGAATATACATATGTGATTAAAAAAACAGGCAACAACTCAGGATTCATCTCCAGGCCAGGATCCACACCAAAATTAAATAATTTACTCGCTGCTTTCGGGAACATAAAAAAGGAAAATATGTATGATATATGTATATATACATACATATATATATATATATATATATATATATATATATATATATAATATATATATGTGTGTGTGTGTGTGTGTGTGTGTATGTATAAAAATACATACCTACTATATATATATATATATATATATATATATATATATATATATATATATATATATATATATATATAGATGTATATATATATATATATGTATATATATATATATATATATATATATATATATATATATATATATACTACATATACATACATATATATATTATATATATATATATATATATATATATATATATATATGTATATACATACATATACATACATATATATATATATATATATATATATATATATATATATATATATATATATATTATATATATATATATATATGGGAAGCGTTGCTATCAACCAACATACAACAAGGAGCTGAAGGAGACGTCATGTACTAGTAATTGTCCATTTATTACACATGCTGACGTTTCGAGGACTCAGCCTCATTTTCAAAGCTGAAAAACGTAATTATAATATATAAAAATATTACAAAGACTTAAGAATTAAG
>NC_061096.1:7510006-7535006 GCF_015104395.2 Macrobrachium nipponense
GGGGTTTTATTGAGAGAATTTTCGAAGCTGAGAATGAAATTGGGCGAATCACCAAAGGCACGTTCGCAATGGCCAGATCGGCAAGGCAATCAAACCGAGCTATTGCCAAGTGACGGCCTCATTCCAATCATTAAAATGATATATGTCGCTCGGGCTCTCCAAGTTCACATTTTTCTCCAAAAGGAGAGAATCGGAAGAACTTGTCATCAAAGGAGAATTAAGGAGGAGGTGTGGATATTTGTACCCACAAGTAGCCTTTGTTAGAGATGCTCTCTGCATAATCATTAAAATTCATACGGAAAATTCTCATGCATTTGAAGTTACGCACTTTTATCCTCAAAATATCTCTCTCTCTCTCTTCTCTCTCTCTCTCTCTCTCTCTCTCTCTCTCTCTCTCTCTATCTCTTGCGAAATAATAAACAAACGAACCTTTTTCAATAGCATAGCGTTTTGTGTCAAAAGTATGCCTCACGAACGGTTGAGAGTAATTCGAAGAAACTTGGTGGACATATTTAAAGTATGACCCGGCCGGGGTTAATAACCATTAGGATTCATCTCAAGGTTACCGATTGTTGCCATGATTAGCTGCTCACGCAAGGAAACATCAGCAGCTTTGCATGTTAAGATATCACACACAAGCGGTATTTTTTTGTTTTTTTTCTTTGCACTTGTATACCCACGTCCCATGTACTCCTAAATTCACTGATATGAGCTTTTTTACCGTCCGCTGAGTGGCATTAACGAAAGTGCCTATGCTTCTACTAAGCTTTTTTATCCAAGTTTTTGCTTCTTCACTATTCCAGTCCTCCGACATTTGCGAAAAAACTATGTCCTATGCAAGTCTCAAATCATGGATGGCAAGTCCCGCCCACAAATGTAACGCGTCATTATGTTCACTATTTTTCAAGATATTCCTCTGAAATAAACGTATTACGGATCCTAACTTTTCTTAGCAATGACGCTAATCTGCTAATCTGAATGAATTAAATGTGGATAATCGAAAAGATTCCAAATCAGTCAACTCTTCATAAATGATTGCTGTCTTCCTAAGATATCCGAGGTCTCAGAGCTGAGGAGACTTACAGTTAGCAACTACCAAAATGTGTACTTTCTTGCAAGCTCCGATCTAAAATCCTTAACCAAAGAAGACAAGATGTGAATACTGATTTTTGAAGTGGATTTTTTAAAATTCATTATTAGAAATGTATCGGAATATTGTTAGCCAAGTATGAGCTCCTACATACAGTTTCAAGAGTTTTGAATATAGTGGTTTTTGCTTTGAAATGAAGTGTCCAAAAATGACTGCACCGCCTCAAATTCAAAGTATGGATGCAACTCTGCCATTCTTTCAGTTAGCCGCGATGACCGCAGCATTGTGAAACCAGTTTTATCAATGATTTAATCAAACATTTGACTATATCCAAAGTGCCTTGTTTAATACTTGACCACACAGGAGACAGCAGAACTAAATAACAAATCTATGGTTTTGTTTCTAAAATTATAATTTCTCGAAATGGAGGGAGATCTACACTTCATGTTAAAGACAGTTGACTGGAGAAAGTTGGTCTAAAATTCTAGTGTTCGTGTGTCAGTAGGAAATCGGCAATAAACCACTGACGTTCAAGATATCAGTCAAGCAAACATTCACAGAAAGGAAAGCAGGAGTAGTAAAGATAAGCCAAATATTCCGACAGATCCATGCATTCAGAACCTCGATCTGACAGCAGCTCCAGAGAAAAGAAAAAAATATATAAAAGAGGGACATTTACGAGCTTGATTAGCCAGTTTCTTTTGCCGCAGTGGTAACCAAAGGATAAAACTAGAAAATTCGTCCGACTGGTTTGAAGCCAGACCCATTTCCTCATGAAAAAATACAGACCCATCAATTTTACATACATTTAAAACTCGAGATGTTATAAGGTTCAAATAATACGCCTCGCAAATACTCAGTTATGAAACAGGTGTTACACAGGGTCTTCCTTCATATTCCATCCTAAGAAACTGAAAAGGAATGATTTAAATTCCTTCCACAGACGTTTCTCCAAAAAGCTACGGAATTATTGACGACAGAGCATTGGTGAATTAAAAGTATAAATGCATGTCTTTGTGTGTTCATCCTCTATAACTGATTCACTTAAGGTAGATTCTGCGATGAGCCTTATCTTACGTAGACGTTTGTTTGGTGGCTGCCGATTGGCTGGTACCGGGAGGTAGGCAGCTCCAGCCAATCAGCGGCCGCCAAACTAACGTCTAGTAGGCATAGGGCTCAACCAAGAATCTATGTTATCGTCCTCAGAGTACCCAGGTACACCTAAATATCTTAAGTGAACCAGTTATAGTCACTGAATCCAGGATGAGCCTCATGTGGAATGAAACCACGTCAGCATCAGCGGTTTCTTTAGCGGGAGCTCTTCAAAACGACATTTTTTCGGTCTACTTTTCTTCATTCCGCTCCAGACTTTCGAATTATGCTCTCACAACTGAAATAAAACAAAGGCCAAGGACGCACAGGGCAAGTCTGACTTCTCGATTTCATAGAGCATTTGCTGCAGACATTTTTCAATCGAAAAACTATAAAATATAATACCGATATGCATGGAATCGAATCTAGGTTAGGAAACACTCCATCTTGGATAAATTATGTAGTTCATTGTTGTTTAAAAATCAGACTACGGCAATCTTGGGAAAATATGATAAGTACCCATGCCCAAAATTGTAAATAAGGTAAAGCATATTATTTTGTTTCTCGCTTAAACGATAAAATTTCCCTGTTGAATTTATCCAAACTATGCATATAGTATGGGCATACAATGAACTATTAATATCTTGATTTCCTTGCATTTTTGGTTATATTTTCCGATGAAAACCCTATAATTCAAAAGAAGGAATGAATGAAGAGATATCCTTACTCATCAGGATTCAAGACTAGGTGGCAAATGTCGAGTCATCTTTAGTAGTCTGTCAGAGCTGCAGAATAGGTTTACTTAATTCGATAGATTGTTTGTACTAGGTGGTTTAAATGCAAAAATAAGTGTCAGATAAAATGATAAAATTGTGGTGGATATTATGAAAAAGTTTGACATGAAAAAAAGTGAGGAAAAACAGACTATTGAGATTGATATGGAGGAAGTGAGAGGAGCATAAAAGGGAACATATATTAAATTTGGGATAGGGTCAAAGATATTTTTACCAAAAGAGTGGATCAAGATTAAGCAAATTTCAAGAATTGGGTCATAGGGCCAGAAGAGATAATTTGTTGGCATAGGTAAGCAAATAAAAGGAATGAAGCGCAAGGCATCGTGGTGAAGAAATGCAGAATGAAAAGTTAAGAACCATTGGACTGAAGAGCAACAGCAGTAGATGGAGATCTGCTGTATAAACTGACTGCAATCTGGTCGATGGAGTGCATATTTTGAAGAGTTGTTGAATGCAGAGGTCAGTCACTTTTGGAAGTGACTGTTGAATATGCAAGTGCATGGAAAATGCGATTAAGGGACTGACCAGCGTTTATACGGTGTGTCTGGATGAAAAAAGGGGTTCTGAAGGAATGGGAGAAAGGAATACCTGTTCCTGACAGAGCAGACTGCAACAAATATAGTGGATCTGTCCCTTATTCTACGAAAGTCTTGTTATCGTAATTTGACCCAAAACGTATATATACAAACTTACTTAAAGAAACTATATAAAAGGAGTCCTTTTTTCCTCTTATGTTTGCCAGATCGGGATGTTTTCATGTCTTTTTAATAAGAATTATATATATGTATTGTAATGTAATTAATATTTATTTGAAATTTTTTATATTGAAGTTATGCTTTTGACTTCACACATTTAAAGTAAATTTCTGTTTGATTTTGTCCGGTTTAAAAAAATTTATATATGTCGTTTGAAGGTTGGACTTGGGGTTTTACCTCCCCCCCTCTAAAGGGTAGTTATAGTTTTAATTGGTAATTAACCCTTGTAAATGTTTTTCTTTTCATGGTTGACTGTGGTTTCGACGTTGTGACCCGTTTTGTTTTCATCTCCGCTTCTGATATGGGAACTTGCGGAGTGATGAGAGTTAGTTAACGGCTCCCTGTAGAGAGGTTACCAGCTCCTATATTTTTCCTTGCGGCGTTGTGGTAAATTACTCCGATGTTCTGAAGACGTCCTCGACTTTGTGAAGCTATTGGCATCTTGGAGGTGTTCCTTTTCATCCCCCTACGAACAGTACTTTTTGTAGACGTCTCTGCGGTCTGTGTAAAGAAATCGTGTGACGCTCTTCCTTTACAAGACGTATACTTCGGGGTTGTGATGCCCTAACTTGCTTGATGTACTTTTGGAGGCGAACCTCACCCGTCATTTGCCCTTGCCCTCAGTTAGCTGAACCTCTGGAGTCGTAAAGAGGCCGCCAGGGTCGAAGAAGAGGGTAAGATCCCAGACCCTGTGTGTATTTACTATAAAATATTCTCTCTTATAGACGACCTGAGTTGGGGTTTGCATCCTTAGTGACACAATTGGAGTTAAACCGTTGAAGACGAGACTTCGCGCTAATATTAAAGAGACGATTTACTATGAAGCACTGGAAATAGTGCGAGTGATAGTTAATTTTTCTTGACTACAAGATAAATTATGTTTCATAGTCCTAATGTACGCTTTATTCGAATGTGTGGTCTTTGATTAGGTTTAAGGCTATTTTTCTTACTTTGTCTCTTACTTTCGTAACGACCAGTGCATCTGTGTGATCTCCCCCTCCCCCTAGTAATTTTCTTTTACTTTAGTATGATAGTTAGCTAGGCGAATGTATTTTGGATTTTTTTGTAATTGTGAGTTTTGTTTTGATCTTTATTCCCTAAAGTACAGCTTTCAAGGAGGGTTTTCTTTGTAATGATAAGACCTTTTTGTTGTAATAAATAATAAGTATATGTTTAGTCTCGTATCCTTCTCTTTGAGGAAGTACTTTTGGGTGTTGATGCTCTGGTTATGAGTCCTACTCATTACCATAGTGGTAAGGACTTTAGAAGTGGATTAAAGAACCTCTGAACTCATTACCATCTCTAAGAGTTCATAACATAATTGGCGACCGTGACAGGATCTACTACCAGACATTGACATTCAGAGGGTTTTCTCGAGGAGGAGTGCAGAGAAAGGTGGGAAAAGGATAGGTTTGCTTGATAGGCTTTTAAGTGATAGGAGTTTTTTCTCCCTCTCTCTCTTTCCCCATTTAACTTAGAATATGCCTTATTTCGAGTTTCAAGTTGAGGAGGCTGCGGCCGAATTTTTCAGTAATCCTGATTGGGAAGAAAATATTTTTTGATTTGAAACGTGAGGAGTTGTGGGTTTTGTCTCAGTTTTTGCGTTTGGAACTGCCAGCAGAAATTCGTAAAGGACAGTTACTCAAAGAAGTGCTGAAAGCTGCTAAAGAGTACCAAGGGAAGGTGAGTGTCTCGGATATGAACAAAAATCAAGAACAGGGCAACGTCACTAACGATGAAACCGGAACTAGATGAAAGTAACATTTCATCAGGTAAGTGAGTTGAGACTCAGTATTTGAGGGAGGGAAGCGAAAATTAAAGAGTTGGAGTTAAAAGCTATGCAGTTTTTCAAGCAGAAGAAAGCTAAAGAAAGGGAACACGAGATTATCTTGCGTAGAATGGGTAACAATAGTGATAATAATAGTAATAGTAGTGGCTCTGTGGGTAATTTTAATGTAATGTCAGCGTTAAAGTTAGTACCTTTGTTCAATGAGGAAGATGTCCCAGAATTTTTCACTTCTTTTGAGAGGATAGCTAAAAGGTTGGTTTGGCCGAAAGATATGTGGACCACTATGATACAATGTCTTGAAAGGGAAAGCTCAGCGTGTATAAATACACTTAATGAAGATCTTTGTAACGATTATGACACAGTGAAAGCCATAATTCTCAAAGCCTATGATTTAGTTCCTGAAGCTTATAGGCAGAAATTTCGCAATTTCAAGAAAGAGCCAGGGATGACATTTGTAGAATTTGCGAGGCAGAAGGAACAGTTTTGTGAGGACTGGTTGAAGTCTAAGGATATTGACAATTTTTCTAAATTAAAGGAATTGATTTTGATAGAAGAATTTAAAAGGACTGTGACTAGGGAGTTAAAAATACATTTGGATGAATTAAAACTGGACTCATTACAGGAGATCGCTATTGCGTCGGACGAGTACTCTCTCACCCACAAACAGGAAAAGTTAACAAGGGAAGTATCTATAAACAATAGGAAATTTTTCAATGGTAGTTGGAGAAGGAATAACCAGAACAGACAACAGAGTCTTACAAACCCGATTTTGACAGGAATACGAGTAATAAGAATAATAGTAATATTGATAATAAAACTAGTAGTGTAAATAATGTTAGTTCTCGTAGTTATGTCAATACTAGTAGGAACGTAGTAACACTAAGGCTATAGAATCAGGAATAGTTTGTTTTTGGTGCAGTAGGAGAGGTCATGTGGAGTCGCAATGTTTCTCTCGAGAAGAAATATTTCGAAAGAAACCCGAAACCTGTCAGCGTTGTAACAGCAGATAAACTGCCTAAGGAAGACGAAACTAGATGACTTAGATTTCGTAAGTACATAACAGACGGATTTATTTTCACGGATGAAACTAAACAGATTGGGACAAAAATTAAAGTATTGAGAGATACTGGGGCTGCTCAGTCATTATTTACGAGGGTCTGTCCCGGATGGATATGTTTATAAGAATGATGAGTATGTAGTATTGGGTGGTTTCCCGAATACAGTGGATTCATACCCACTAGAAACCTTTTATCTAAATACTAATTATTTTCAGGTGAAGTAAAATTGGCGGTTGTTGATAGTTTTGCCAATTCCTAAGATAGATTTAATTTTTGCTAATGATTTGTCCATTACTGATGATGAAGCTTGTATCTTTCCAATTCTGTCTGTGGTCGGAGTAGGGGACGACCACTGTCCTATGAGTGATATTTGTAAACCTATCTCGGTAATAACGAGGTCAAAGGCAAAAGAGGTTGACCTGGCCGAGGTTGATTTGGATTTGGATGTGATTGATGAACTTAAGAATGGACTTTGTGACAAATAGTACACTTACTTTTCGGAGACGTGAGTGGGGGATTCAAAGGCTTTAGAAAAGCCCAAACTGTTGAATTTCATGAATTTATTAGTAGTGTATAGTAATGATTTATCGAAGCCAGTATTCTGTAAAGAGAGAGGTTTACTCTACAGGGGTAAGTAGGTCAGCTGATGCACCTGCTGATCAGGTAGAGGTTTCCCGTCAGTTGGTAGTTCCTGAGAAATATAGGAATAAAATTTTGTCATTGGCTCATGAAAACAATCTTGCTGGGCATTTCGGAGTCAGAAAAACGTTTCAGAAGGTTGCACGGTATTTTTATTGGCCCCGAATGCGCCGAGATGTAAAGCAACTATGTGCTGTCTTGCAAAGGTTTGTCAGTTGGTGGGGAAGCCTAACCAGAAGATACCTAAAGCCCCACTTATTCCCATACCTTCAGTTGGAGAGCCTTTTAGAGAGGGTGGTGATCGACGTTGTGGGTCCTCTCCCGCGACGTGCGGGGGCAATGAGTATTTGTTGACAATTGTGGATAGGATGACTCGCGTTCCGGAGGCTGTCCCCCTGAGGAGTATTCGGAGTGAAAAAGATGGATTAATTTGATTAAGCTTCTTTACTAAGTTTGGCATACCTCGCACTTTGCAATCTGACTGTGCTACTAATTTCACCAGCAAATATTTTAAGAATAAAATGTCTGAATTAGGGATAAAGCACATTACCTCTTCTCCAGGAAGAGGTAATGTGCTTTATCCCTAATTCAGACATTTTATTCTTAAAAATATTTGCTGGTGAAATTAGTAGCACAGTCAGGGCCAGGTGGAAAGGTTTCACCAGACCCTGAAGTCTGTTTTGAAAAAGTTTTGTATGGAGTTAGGAAGCGAGTGGGATAGGGAAGTCCCCCCTTATGCCTTATTCGCTATTCTTCCGTTCCAATGAAGCTTGGGTACTCTCCTTTCGAGCTTGTTTTTGGGCATTGTGTGCACGGGCCTTTGGAGGTTGTACGTGAGCATCTGGAGGGGGAGACTCCGAGGTCAACATTCTTGATTATTTGTCAGGGCTTCAGGAGAAACTAAGAGAGGCATGGGAGTTTGCTAAAGAGAATTTAGCAGAAAAGCCAGGAGGTGATGAAAAACAGATACGATGTTGGGGACTCAAAAAAGGGTGTTTAAACCTGGAGATAGTGTTCTAGTTTTGTTGCCTTCCAGGAAATCCTTTGAGGGCACAGTTTTCAGGGCCCTGGAAGGTTCTGAAGAAAAATATAATGACGTGAATTATTTGATAGAGACCCAGGTAAAAGGAAGGAAAACTAGAGTATGTCATATTAATATGTTCAAACCTTATATAAGTAGAGATGTAGAATTGCTGAAGATGCAGACTTGGACCCCGTCACTTTAGTCAATGTAGAAGTAGACACAGAGGTAAATACAGTAGTCTGTAGTTAGTAATAAATTATCTGTTACACCCGATGCATGAGTAGCAATCTGAAATTTTAATAATCTGCAAATTAAATTTAAGCACTTGGATCCCGGCAGGTCTGTATCATTAATTACCTGATCAATGAATATAGAGATATTTTTCAGGACACTCCAGGTAGAACCACGGTCCTCGAACATGATGTGGATGTGGGGGATGCAAAACCCATTAAGCAGTGTCCCTACCGACTTAACCCAATAAAGAGAGACATAGTGAAAGAGGAAGTGCGATACATGCTAGACAATGATTTAATTGAACCTAGCAGTAGTCCGTGGAGTTCACCTGTGGTGCTAGTTAAGAAGGAAGGCGGACAAAACGTCTGTGCTTTCGATTACCGAAAGGTGAATGCAGTAACTACGACTGACTCCTTTCCTCTACCCAGGGTGGAAGACTGATTGATCGTGTTGGGTCTGCAAAGTTTTGACAAAATTGGATCTTTTGAAAGGCTATTGGCAGTGGGTTTCCCCCTTTCCCCCCGAGCGAGCAGATTTCGGCCTTTGTGACAGGTGACGGCCTTTTCGAATGCAAGGTGATGCCATTCGGAATGAGAATGCGGCTGCCACATCCAGAGGCTGATGAATTACATAACCCAAAATTTGGAAGGTTGTGTTGTCTATATAGATGACCTTATCATTTATGTGATATGGAAGACTCATATTAAAAGATTGAGAGCTTTGTTTCAGGTGTTGCGGAAGGCTGGCCTAGTGGTAAATCTTAAAAAGAGTGATTTCGCTCAAGCAAAGGTAATTTACCTCGGTCATGAGGTGGGCCTGGGTAAGGTCGCCCCCAAGAAGGCTAATGTGGAGGCAGTTGCAGATTTTCCGGCACCTCTTAATAAAAAGGGCGTTAGGCGTTTCCTTGGTATGGTCGGCTACTATCGCCGATTCATTTGCAATTTTTCTGACATAGCCAACCCGCTCACAAATTTGTTAAAGAAAGGTGTCAAATTTATTTGGTCTCCTGAATGTCAGGAGGCTTTCGAAAAACTGAAAGCTACCTTAATTAGTTACCCTTTTGTTGCGATCCCAAATTTCAAATTGCCTTTCAGGTTAGGTACCGATGCCAGCGATTTGGGACTTGGTGCTGTTCTGTTGCAAGAGGATGACGCAAAAACACTACACCCCGTCGCTTACTTCTCCAAGAAATTGTCGCCAACAGAAAGAAAATATTCTACGATAGAAAAAGAGGCATTGTGTCTGATAAAGGCATTGGCCCATTTTAATGTTTATTTAAGTAATTCTAACTCTCCTATCATAGTTTATACAGACCACAACCCCTTAGTCTTTATCCAACGTTTCAAAGATAAAAATATGCGAATTCTTAGGTGGAGTTTGACTCTCCAAGAGTATGATCTCGAGATACGGCATATACCAGGTAGAGACAATATAGTTCCCGACGTTTTGTCTAGGTCCTTTGCAATAGAATGATTTTTCCGTAATAACAACCATTATTTTTTTTTTTAGGAGTTCACTTAATTTGTTTCTTGCTTTGTTAGAAAGTTAATGTAATCTTTAAGGTAATTTTATTTAGTTTTTGAATTCTTAAAAAAAAAAAAAAAAAAAAAAAAAAAAAAATTTCTTTTAGATAATTTTTCTTTTTTTTCCTTTTTGGTGGGGAGGTGTAATGTAATTAATATATTTGATAAATTTTTATATTGAAGTTATGCTTTTGACTTCACACATTTAAAGTAAATTTCTGTTTGATTTTGTCCAGTTTATTATATATGTCGTTTGAAGGTTGGACTTGGGGTTTTTACCTCCCCCCCTCTAAGGGTAGTTATAGTTTTAATTGGTAATTAACCCTTGTAAATGTTTTTCTTTTCATGGTTGACGGTGTTTCGACTGTTTGTGACCCGTTTTGTTTTCATCTCCGCTTCTGATATGGGAACTTGCGGAGTGATGAAGAGTTAGTTAACGGCTCCCTGTAGAGAGGTTACCAGCTCCTATATTTTTTCCTTGCGGCTTTGTGGTAAATTACTCCGATGTTCTGAAGACGTCCTCGACTTTGTGAAGCTATTGGCATCTTGGAGGTGTTCCTTTTCATCCCCCTACGAACAGTACTTTTTGTAGACGTCTCTGCGGTCTGTGTAAAGAAATCGTGTGACGCTCTTCCTTTACAAGACGTATACTTCGGGGTTGTGATGCCCTAACTTGCTTGATGTACTTTTGGAGGCGAACCTCACCCGTCATTTGCCCTTGCCCTCAGTTAGCTGAAACCTCTGGAGTCGTAAAGAGCCTCCCAGGGTCGAAGAAGAGGGTAAGATCCAGACCCTGTGGTATTTATATAAATATTCTCTCTTATAGACGACCTGAGTTGGGTGTTTCATCCTTAGTGACACAATTGGAGTTAACCGTTGAAGACGAGACTTCGCGCTAATATTAAAGAGACGATTTACTATGAAGCACTGGATAGTGGAGTGATAGTTAATTTTTTCTTGCACTACAAGATAATTATGTTTCAATAGTCCTAATGTACGCTTATTCGAATGTGTGGTTTGATTAGGTTTAAGGCGGTAGTTTTCTTACTTTGTCTCTTACTTTCGTAACGACCAGTGCATCTGTGTTTTCTATCTCCCCCTAGTAACTTTTTCTTTTACTTTAGTATGATAGTTAGCTAGGCGAATGGTATTTTTGGATTTTTGTTTTTTTGTAATTGTGAGTTTTGTTTTGCTCTCTTTCTTCCCTAAAGTACAGCTTTCAAGGGATTTCTTTGTAATGATAAGACCTTTTTGTTGTAATAAATAATTAAGTATATGTTTAGTCTCTGTATCCTTCTCTTTGAGAAGTACTTTGGGTTTGTTGATGCTCTGGTTATGAGTCCTACTCATTACCATAGTGGTAAGGACTTTAGAAGTGGATTAAAGAACCTCTGAAACTCATTACCATCTCTAAGAGTTCATAACAGTATATATAAGTACCACACACACATACATGATAAATATGTGTGTATATAGTATATACATACATGTATATATATATATATATATATATATATATATATACATATATATGTATATATGTATATATGTATATATATATAATTATGATCACTTTAGCACGTGATTCATTTATCACACATATCCACATGTGAAAAAAAGAGACGGGGTGTAGGTCCTGACCGGTATCGACTGTATTTATATATAATATATAACCAGTTAATAAGGCATATAAAAGCAATTCACACTTATGGTAACAAAAAAGACACAATGAACCTTCTTATGTAGGTTCTTTAAACATATTTGTATAACAGTGCACACATTACCCATTCAAGGGCTCCCTTGGAAGCTAAGTAATTGCTTGTGTTGAGATAATGTGCTTCAGCTACTTTGGAGAGAATGGTCTCTTTGGCTCCAATAACGTATTTAAAAGTCTCTTTAATAATAATAATAATAATAATAGGGAAAAACTCTCTATCACGAGAGTATATATAAAGTTCTAAAGGGTCCACAATAATACAAAGTGTAGAAAGTCCGTGTATAATTTTGAAGACTTTTCAGAAAGCTTTCGAACCCTTCCCTGGGTTCATCTTCAGTCCAAATGAACAATAAGTTACGACAAGTACAGAGGGTGAATTTTAAAAAAACAACAGACGTTGAAGATCGTTGACAACGTCGTTAGCTCGTTAATGGCCCAGGTGAAGAAAGAGGGTAGTTAACAACAACTAGGTGATACCCTCTCCCCTATCAATCCTTCTGGCTGCAATCCTGTTGGATCTTCGTACAGGTTGTTGCAACATTACGTGAAGTCTTCCATCCAAGGGCGTAGACCCATTTGTTAATTTTTATATTACTAGTATGTTTTTAAAAGATTTTAACTGTAGGACAGGCTCTGTCTTTCCCTCTCCTGATGCTGCCTCTGCCTTGCCTCTTCCAGTCCAGGTAACCGCTGCCCCGGGGGAGTCTGATAACGGTGCCCAATCTACGCCCTTGGATGAAGGACTTCATGTAATGTTGCAACAACCTGTACGAAGATCCAACAGGATTGCAGCCAGAAGGATTGATAGGGGAGAGGGTATCACCTAGTTGTTGTTAACTACCCTCTTTCTTCACCTGGCCCATTAACGAGCTAACGACCGTTGTCACGATCTTCAACGATCTTCTCTTGCTTTTTAAATTTACCTCTGTACTTGTCGTAACTTATTGTTCATTTGGACTGAAGATGATCCCAGGGAAGGGTTCGAAAGCTTTCTGAAAAGTCTTCAAAATTATACACGGTCTTTCTACACTTTGTATTATTGTGGACCCTTTAGAACGATAATAATAATAATAATAATAATAATAATAATAATAATAATAATAATAATAATAATAATAATAATAATAATAATAATTTGTTCAAAAAAGGATGGCTGCGTTGCGCGGATTGATTTTATACAGAGTTTTCTCAATTTTTATTGCAATTCACTTCTCCTGCACGTCAATATTGGTCAATCTCTGGCCAATGTTCATATTTCGGTGGATATATGCAACGTATTTCTTACAGCAGAAAATCTTTATTTTCTAGCAACAGTGGGTTGCTGAAACATGGGGTTGTACATCCGTAGATTTTGTCGTGTTTTTTTTTTCTCATCACCAATAACAAAAGCAATCTTTTGATAACAGGAAAGGACAATACAAAAACACGTCTGCTGCATGTGTGTCAACGGCGACTAAAAAGGGAAGAAAAAGCAGTTAAACCAAGACAACGAAGCAAATGTAACCGGTGGCATTACACTGGTTACAAATGAAGCTTCATCCTGTTGAAAGTCCCTTTCTCTCTCGGTCAATTTGCTGTCAACGTTAATGCCATTATTGGCCGCTAATGGGGCCTACGTCACCATTAATATGGTCATTACCGCTAATGCTGCTTCGAAATTTCTATCCATTTTATCTCCAGCTCTATAACGAGAAAAGTCGAACAAGAAATTTTGCGAGGAGGAAGATTTTTTGACGGCGATATCTGTGGAAAAATGCGTTCCCATTGCCGCGGTAATGATGAAGTTTTGAAGGCGCATTTATACCACGGAAAAGAACAGAGAGAGAGAGAGAGAGAGAGAGAGAGAGAGAGGAGAGAGAGAGAGAGAGAGATTCTGGACATACAACACAGTTCAATAAGTTCAATATACAAAGGAATTAAATGTTTTAGCATCATGGCGTACAGCGGAGTTTAGGTAATAAAATAATTAGAATTAAGTGTTTTTCTAATTTTTTTCTCTCCTTTCCTCGGATGCAGCTTCCACAGATTACTACGAAAGGGCTAGAGAGAGAGAGAGAGAGAGAGAGAGAGAGAGAGAGAGAGAGAGAGAGAGAGAGATAGTAAAACTTATGTTGCCGAAACAAAATGATATGAATAAAAACAAAAGTTGAAGGACTTACTGATTTACAATATGTTCACTGATACCTTCATAATAGAATGTTTCTTCATTTTAATTATTGTGTTTTTTAAATGCAACGCAAATGGGTCATGAGAGTCTAAGTAGTAAAAAGTGGGGCACACCTATTTTTTAAAGTAATTTTGGTCCCCTTGTCAGTAAGACTAAAATAAAAAAAAATTAATTTGATCTTAAGAGCCAACAATAAAATTCTTCCGTATGAGCATGAAACACACCCTGCTTAATCTTTATAATTTTTTTTAACATCTAATCATAGCTGTTTTATAATGGTAAAACTGAAGAATAAATGGAATTTTTGTAATTTTCCCCCTTGATTTATATACAATTATACTCATAGAAATTATTGATTGTATTCCTTTTTATTATTTTATTTTAAATTGTATTCCTTTTTATTATTTTATTATAAATTTGACCGACTCATCTGTGATAAACCGTTAATTATTAATTATATTAATGGAATAACTTTTTTTTTTATACAAATATCCTCCAATATAAATAAATACTTGTGCTATCGTCAAGCAACAGACCTAAATAAACAGAAGTACGTCACAAGGTCAAGCATTTCTTGGCTTCAGTGGATCTCAGATGGAGTTCTTTCCTTGAATGACAGAAAACTCTCCAAAACACTGAAAAGTATATCAATTAGAGATCTAACTGAATTTACTCCGTTGACACCGACACATCTATTTTTGGAAGAGCTACAAAGGAATTGTGAATACACGACTGGCCTAATTGGATCAATCATTAGCATCCTCACATTGCAAATCTGGGATTTTATTTTTCGTCTGTTTCCTGAATCCAGCCACCCGTTTCTAATTTAAGAAACATGTCTGGTATTGAGAAGGAAGAAAATGGATTATTGCCTTAATATTTCTTCTTATTCTCCTCCTTTTGCATGAGGTCTATTAAGCATGAAGTAATTACCAATACAGGTTTGCAAAGTTACCTTTCATACTAAACATTCTTGTAGTGGAGGCTGTGCTTATTGAAAACGTTCAATTAAATGTTCCATTATTCAACTCAACTGAGATTCAGATGACAAGCGTTTACTTGGTGTCACTAAAATCTGAACTATTGTTTCCTGTTGAGTAGTTCGTGACATATTTATTTTTGTACCGTTAAATTTAACTGAAATCTATTTTCGCCTATGAAAAGAGTTAGGAACATGAACTTGTTTGCACGTTACTTGATTAAAAATATCGTATTTCACCGAACATTGATAATTTCTTCGTACACATAATATTTTATTGTCTTCCCAGTGCCATGTTTACTTCAAAAACAACGGATCGAATACTGCCCCTGATCGCAGTAAGATACTGAAAGTCGTAAATATGAGTCATTAATCAGTTCACTGAGGCCAAACAAAGGCAGTATCTGCAGCTATTGTAAGAAATTCCTTCATTTTGTTTGCAGACCAACAGAACCACTGACCCGGTTTATTGACTTTCGCGTATCACTGTGATCCAACGACGTTTCCAACAATCCCATCTAAGACACTCCATTTTGTGCCTCTCAGTTCACCCATGATGTGAATTTTCAATATCCAATGCATGTAAATATCACGAAGTTTTCTTGGCATCCTCTACTTGGTTTACTAACTTGCCTTCATTTTCCAGGAAATTCTTTTTTTGCTAATCAAGACAAAAAAGCTTATTTGTTTTCAAAGTAGATAACCATGTAATCTCCATAAAAATTAACATTACGTTAAGAACCTTCAGGCTTTTAAATATCACAGGTAAAAAAGGTATACCACGAAAGACACCCCAGAATACGAGATTTAAAAAACACTAAGTATAACAGATGTCTTTTACCGTTATTGCTCCACAGATATGTTGGGTCCCTCACCAACCCCCTACCATATCCCTTGAACGCCGTAAATCGATATCTGGCCTCCGGAACGGTTGAAGGGATTTCGATTAAATTGGCATGATTGGAGACTTTAGTAGGAAACCTCTAAAGCCAAAGTTTCACCCCTGTGGTTGAATATTTCTAGAGTTACCAAGGGCCAAAGTCGGGGTTTTTATGTACTCCGGGTGGCTGGACTTACTACCTGCCAACTACCATGGCACTTGATAATAGAATAACAGCACAGCTTGAGAAGCTAGTCATTATAAACAATGAAATGCAACCATACTTTTTCCAAGTGACTATTTATCATTCATACACATCAGCAATGCATTGTCTTTTTTATTGGTTTAGAATATACATATGTGATTAAAAAACAGCAACAACTCAGGATTCATCTCCAGGCCAGGATCCACACCAAAATTAAATAATTTACTCGCTGCTTTCGGGAACATAAAAAAGGAAAATATGTATGATATATGTATATATACTATATATATATATATATATATATATATATATATATATATATATATATATGTGTGTGTGTGTGTGTGTGTATGTATATGCAAAATACCTGACATACCTACTATATATATATATATATATATATATATATATATATATATGTATATACATACATATATATATATATATATACTATATATATATATATATATATATATATATGTATATACATACATATACATACATATATATATATTATATATATATATATATATATATGTATATATAATATATATATAGATATATATATATATATATATATATATATATATATAATATATATATATATATATATATATATATATGGGTCAAGCGTTGCTATCAACCAACATACAACAAGGAGCTGAAGGAGACGTCCATGTACTAGTAATTGTCCATTTATTACACATGCTGACGTTTCGAGGACTCAGCTCATTTTCAAAGCTGAAAAACGTAATTATAATATAAATAAAAATATTACAAAGACTTAAGAATTAAGAAATTTACAAATTAAAAAACATTAAACTAAACTTTTAACAAAACTTATTAAAAAATTTAAAAAACTAATATGTAACAGACCGAATGAAAGGAACAGACCGCTATCTTTCAGGAGGGGAACCAAGAACCTAATGACATCAAAAACAGAGACAGGGTCACACTCAAGACAGGTACAAAAGCACCGAGATCGAGGGTGATTTGTAAGGTCAGAATCGATATGAACTTATAGCGTCTCTGTTGGCTGATTGGATAGCGTCACTGACTGTCCTGATTTCGTCCCCGTCCACTTGGACGGTGGTTCGATCCCATGGGGGGACGAAATTATTATCCAACTAAAAAATTCCCTTCGGTACATATATGAAAATATATCATTTGGGAGGTAAAGTGAATTTAGATAGTAAAGGACATTTATAGCTTGAATTGATATATATATATATATATATATATATATATATATATATATATATATATATATATATATATATATATATCTATCTGCAGTATGATCCTCAAACAACAATTCAGGAATGCCGAAGACACATGGAGGTGTTTTTAAAAGATTTATTCATAGAGAAACGTTTCGCACATGACTATGTGCATCATCAGTCTGAAAAATGACAAAATAATAACATTAAAAATACTAAAAATACACAGGATTCTTAAAATGACAATTAAAAACATTAAAAGACTAAAAGTAAGAAGCAAAGTAAAAACAACTGCTGTTACACCAACCTTCAGGTAAAGAGGAAGAAGATAGAATGACAAAGAGGGAACAACAACCTCCAAAGACGACTATGCCAGATATAGTTGAGCAGAGGAGCAGCCACCGTTTAACAGATGGAACGAGTCTTTTAATATATAATGACTCTAAGGTCGTCAAGTAATCTGCATCCTTAGAATACGCTAATATGGAGAAGTGCTGCTTCTTAACCTCAATTTTACAATTGATAGCATGATTTTTTATATTTGAATGTTCTGGTCTGCTCAATCTTTGTCCCGTTCTAAAACTCAACCCTAAGTGACTATAATAACGCATCTGCAACAACCTCTTCGTCGACCAATATAAGTACCAGGACACCTGGGCATGTAAACTTATAGCACCACATTGGATCTCATGAAGGGCTGCAGATGGTCCTTGAAGCCAAACAAGGAGCCAATTTTACTGTGGGATTGTTTGATATTAATTTTAAATTAATACACGGTATTTCGGTTTCAACAATAATTCGTTTCAGTTTATGTTCAAAATTTGGAGTTAAAAATATAAGGGATTGAAGCATACATAAGTTTTTCGGAAACATTAAAAACCGGTGTGGCAGGATGAAAAATAATCAGTTAAAATTTTGTTGCTGATTCTAAAAAACAAACTGATCCTTGGGAAATGAATTTTGTTGAAAAAAAGTAGTTAAAAAATCAATCTCCTTATGAAATATGGCCCAACTGGAAGAGTATCTAAAGAAGCCCTATGCACTAAAGTATAGATGGTATTCAATTTAAAACTGGTTTGGCAAGCACTGTAGAAATTATTTGCAAGACCTGTATAAGTTTTCTTTCTATAAACGGCAGTAGTAAAAAACAGAACTAACTCTCGTTGATTAAAACACTCTAAAAACGGTAAGCAATTATCTTTTTCTAATTCCATAGTAAAATTAATGTTAGGGTGTTGCTGATTTAAAATAAAATCTAAAAAAAAAAACTGGGTGGCCTGCCACTGGTACTTAAAAAGAACAAGGTATCGTCTAACATACCTTCTGTAAAACAATGGTTTAAAAGACGACGGACAACAATCTAAAAAAATTTTGTTCTAAAAAAGACATAAGAAAATTTGCAAATAAAGGTAAACCTAAATGGAGAACCCATAGCAACACCACTACCTGAGAATACAATTTTTGATTAAAAATAAACATAGAATCTTGCACAGCAAGTTCTAGAAGTTGTTTAAAAAGAGACCTAGTAAAACCATGAAAAAGTAAAATTGCCATCTGGAAACACCTTGTTTAAAATAATCTCTATAGTCTCGTTTAAGGGAACATTCGTAAAATAAAGACTCAACATCAAAGCTCGACATATACAGGTCACCATCCTGACTAATGATTTGGTTTTGAAATTCATAACCATTTTTCAAAATAAAATGACTTGAGGTATACTCGTTAAGGAGAGAAACCAAATATTTCGAAATTATAGAAAAAGAAGGGCTATTATACGCTGCCATAATAGGTCTTCATAGGAATTCCATCTTTATGAATTTTGGTAGCCCATACAAAATACTGAAAGAAGAACCGGTTACATACAGCTTTTGGTAGGTTTTATCATCAATAATGTTGTCAGTTTTTAATTCCTTAAAACCTGTTAATACGATCCTCTCGTTTATAAATATCTAAAAAGTTAGGATCACCGTGAGCTACAAACTTAGAAGTGTCCGAAAGTATGTATTATTGAATAAGTATGTATTATTGAATAAGTTGTATTATTGAATAAGAATGATTATGTCAATAAGATTGAAGACATACTTTCGGACACTTCTAAGTTTGTAGCTCACGGTGATCCTAACTTTTTAGATATTTATAAACGAGAGGATCGTATTAACAGGTTTTTAAGGAAATTAAAAACTGACAACATTATTGATGATAAAACCTACCAAAAGCTGTATGTAACCGGTTCTTCTTTTCAGTATTTTGTATGGGCTACCAAAAATTTCATAAAGATGGAATTCCTATAAGACCTATTATGGCAGCGTATAATAGCCCTTCTTTTTCTATTTCGAAATATTTGGTTTCTCTCCTTAAACGAGTATACCTCAAGTCATTTTATTTTGAAAAATGGTTATGAAATTTCAAAACCAAATCATTATGTCAGGAATGGTGACCTGTATATGTCGAGCTTTGATGTTGAGTCTTTATTTACGAATGTTACCCTTAAACGAGACTATAGAGATTATTTTAAACAAGGTGTTTCCAGATGGCAATTTTACTTTTCATGGTTTTACTAGGTCTCTTTTTAAACAACTTCTAGAACTTGCTGTGCAAGATTCTATGTTTATTTTTAATCAAAAATTGTATTCTCAGGTAGATGGTGTTGCTATGGGTTCTCCATTAGGACCTTTATTTGCAAATTTTCTTATGTCTTTTTTAGAACAAAATTTTTTAGATTGTTGTCCGTCGTCTTTTAAACCATTGTTTTACAGAAGGTATGTAGACGATACCTTTGTTCTTTTTAAGTACCAGTGGCAGGCCACCCAGTTTTTAGATTTTATTAATCAGCAACACCCTAACATTAATTTTACTATGGAATTAGAAAAAGATAATTGTTTACCGTTTTTAGATGTTTTAATCACGAGAGTTAGTTCTGTTTTTACTACTGCCGTTTATAGAAAGAAAACTTATACAGGTCTTGCAAATAATTTCTACAGTGCTTGCCAAACCAGTTTAAATTGAATACCATCTATACTTTAGTGCATAGGGCTCTTAGATACTCTTCCAGTTGGGCCATATTTCATAAGGAGATTGATTTTTTAACTACTTTTTTTCAACAAAATTCATTTCCCAAGGATCTAGTTTTTAGAATCAGCAACAAAATTTTAACTGATTATTTTCATCCTGCCACACCGGTTTTTAATGTTCCGAAAAAACTTATGTATGCTTCAATCCCTTATATTTTTAACTCCAAATTTTCACATAAACTGAAACGAATTATTGAAACCGAAATACCGTGTATTAATTTAAAATTATATCAATCCCATAAAAATAAAATTGGCTCCTTGTTTGGCTTCAAGGACCATCTGCAGCCCTTCATGAGATCCAATGTGGTCTATAAGTTTACATGCCCAGGATGTCCTGGTACTTATATTGGATCGACGAAGAGGTTGTTGCAGATGCGTTATTATAGTCACTTAGGGTTGAGTTTTAGAACGGGACAAAGATTGAGCAGACCAGAACATTCAAATATAAAAAATCATGCTATCAATTGTAAAATTGAAGTTAAGAAGCAGCACTTCTCCATATTAGCGTATTCTAAGGATGCAGATTATCTGACGACCTTAGAGTCATTATATATTAAAAGACTCGTTCCATCGTTAAACGGTGGCTGCTCCTCTGCTCAACTATATCTGGCATAGTCGTCTTTGGAGGTTGTTGTTCCCTCTTTTGTCATTCTATCTTCTTCCTCTGTACCTGAAGGTTGGTGTAACAGCAGTTGTTTTTACTTTGCTTCTTACTTTTAGTCTTTTAATGTTTTTAATTGTCATTTTAAGAATCCTGTGTATTTTTAGTATTTTTAATGTTATTATTTTGTCATTTTTCAGACTGATGATGCACATAGTCATGTGCGAAACGTTTCTCTATGAATAAATCTTTTTAAAACATCCATGTGTCTTCGGCATTCCCCCTTGAATTGCTTATATATATATTTATTATTGGTATAAATTATTTATATTCCTGATTGCTATATTATACGTATTATAATATAATATATATATTATATATATATATATATATATGTTATATATATATATATATATATATATATCTATCTTTATATATATCTATATATATATATATGATACTATATCTATATATATATATTCTATAATATATTACTATATAAATATATATATATATAAGATATATACATACTAACATATATATATCTATATCTCGTATCATATATATATAGATATATATATATATATATATACATCTTATATATTATAATTATATGAGAAATTAGTCCGTATAAAGGAACACACATAAAATAGTTTTTAAGATATAAAGTTTTGAATTAGAGTATATGGAAAATTAGGCATTGTAACGACAATTATGCAGAAGAAGTCACTTAGAGTATCTCATAAAAATCCGAGTAAGGATCAGTTCTCATTCATTTTACTTTTTTTCAGATAATCTACTTAAATTTTCACCATCTTTATTTGTAGCACGATGAAAAGTGAAACATAATCAAACAGGATTTTATTATTTTTTTTATTTAATTAACATTATACTATGTTCCCTCACATCTTGCCCTTATTTAGGCTGCAACCACATGCTATCTGGCCCTGGAAACCTGGAGCAATTACCTGGCGCCCGTGCAACCTGGAGCTAATATCTGGCCCCTGCAGTCTGGTGCTATCATCTGGCACTGGAAACCTGGAGCTGTTATCTGGTCTTGGCAACCTGGTACTATTATCTGGCCCCAGAAACCTGGTGCTATAGAACCTAGCAACCTGGAGCTATTATCTAACTCTGGCAACCTGGTGATATTACCTGGCCCTGGGCACCTGGTGCTATTATTTGGCCCTGGCAACCTGGAGTTCTTATCTGTCACTGTAAATCTGGAGCTATTATCTGGCTCTGGAAACATAAGAGTTATCATTTGGCCTTGGCAACCTCTGGCTTTGGCAACCTGTTGCTATAATCTGACCTTGGTGACCCAGCACCTTCCTTCCGTCCAGGTACCATTCGGTATTCAGGGGCAATACACTGGTATTATCTGGCCCTAGCTACCTGGAGCTACTATCTGGCCCATGCAGAGTAGTGTTATTTCGGGCCACAGAAACTTGGAGGCATTATTTGGCCCTGGCAACCAGGAGCTCTTATCTGACACTAGCAACCTGGAGCTATCAACTGGCCTTGGCAATCTGGTGCTATTGTCTGACCTTGGTAACCCAGCTCCATCATCTGGTCCTGGTAACTTGGTGACATTCAATATTCAGGGGCAATACATTGGCATTATCTGGCACTGGAAACCTGAGCTATTATTTGGCCCAGAAACCTGGAGTTATTATCTGGGCCTGGGAACCTGGTGCACTTATTGGGCTATGGCAACCTTGTGATATTATCTTGCCTTGTCATCCCAGCACCATTTAACTTGTCCCAGTAACCAGGTGCAATTGGGTATTCAGAGCCAATCCAGTGCTATTGTCTGGCCCTGGCATCGTGCATAAGAAAGGAGAAAGAGCAAGCAGTGGAGTGAAGAGGTAGTGATGGTGTGTTGTTGTAAGTAATTCGCTTTAGTTGCAATGAGCTCAGCAGGCATGAAGTCTAAACAACCAACAAGGGTACTGAACTGTGACAGTATTGACAATTAACATATTTCAAATTAATATTTTATCCTTATCTAAGTGAAGATATTGTTTCTATTGAGTCCGATGTGACTCATTAGTAATTATCAAGACATTGTTATTAATACATCTTGAATCAAATTTATGTATTTGTGTTAGTATATTAGTTTGTACATTTGTGTACCCGAGTGTACAGAGTGTTTGTGACTCTGTTAGATTCATAGCGCAGGTCAATGAGTGTAGATCACTCTCCTTTTTATAAGAAAATCTTGGAATAAATTAAAAAGAAAAACGAGATGGATTTTATTTTATGATCTCTTCAACAAACCAAGGTGTGCATGTCTACATGCCTAACATTTGATGGCAGCGGCCCCAACATTTTTTTGGTGGCATAAGTGGTGGTAGCCAACATTAATGGTAGCTTACCCAGCTGTCCCAACTAAGGCAGTGAAGCTAAGCCAGTTAAGGCAGCTAAGACGACGTCAACAGCAGCAGTATCATTCCGAGTATGACCTATTGCACATATCATGTCAAGAAACTTCTCTCTCATTGTTGAGTAGATCGAGAAATATATCAAGAAAGTGGGATGAGTAAGATTCACTCTTACGACAGACAATACGCTGAGTGTGTTCGCTGTTATCGACACACAAGCAGATCTTTATACACAACCTGCTAGAATGGATGAGTACGTGTCACATGTACGATAACAATTCCCGTTGAAATCATCATTACTGTTACATGTAAGAAGAAGACGAAATCCTGATGGTCGACGGCGTCATCAAACAATCGAATCCGAGAAGTACGACGAAGCAAGGAGAAAGGATGTCATAATCAATTTTGTCAAGAAGCGGCCCAAGACCGGAGAAAGAAGTCATACCCAGTGGCACGTCTGCATCGAACATCACTATTCTTCATAAACAAACAAAAAGACACTAACGAGTACTGAAGGTTGAAGGAAGCGAAATACATCACTAATCCAAAATTATTATCTGGCAATGTGGTGCTATTTTGGGCCCTGGCAACTTAGTACTATTATCTTGCTCTGGCAACACAGTGAAATTATCCAGCAGCCCTGGCAACCTAGAGCTGTTATCTAATCCTGGCAACCAGGTGACACTATGTGGCACTGGCAATCTGGTGTTATTTCTGGTTCTGGCAAACTGGTAATATTATCTAACTCTGTCAACTATGACATTTTTCGAACCTGACAATCTGGAGCTGTTATCTGACCTCCACAACTCAATGCCATTATCTGGCACCAGCAATCCGATGCAATTTCTGGTTCTCTCAACCTAGAATTAGTATTTAGCTCTGGCAAAAAGGTGCCATTACCCGGTCCTGGCAACCAAGAACTATTATCTGGGCCTGGCAACCTAGAACTATTATCTGGGCCTGGCAACCAGGTGTCATTTCTCGACTTGGTAATTCGGTGCCAGGGTATGGCTAAGAGTAACACAGAACCAATGTATGTTCACAAGCAAGACCATGACATTTTCTAGGCAGGCAACTTATAATTTCTGTTTCTGGCAACCTGGTGCTATTGTGAGGCTCTTGCAACCCGGTTCCATTATCCAGCCCTGGCAAAATGGTGCCATAGTATGGCCATAGGAAACCTGGTGCTATTATTTGGGTGCCATTATCTGGCCCTGGCAACATGGTGCCATTTCTTGGAGCTAGCAACTTTCTGCCATTTCTGGTCCATTGCCACTTAAGGTCCTGGCACCTGTTGTCATTATGTGCCCTTGACAACCTGATGCCCTTATCTTGACCTGACAACACAGTGCCGTTATGTGACCCTGTGCAGACCAGGGAAGGGGGCAGATAGAGAAAATTGAAGCTTAATCTTGAGTAATTATGAAACTCCCTCTTGAAGGGTGGAAGGATTCGGATGTCAGGGAAAAAGGAAACCAAAAAAGGGGATTCCATGGTGTAGGTTTTCAATGTTAAACATTTTCTTGACCTAATGATTCTCTTTAGAGCTTTTGAGGTGGTTGGGATAGAAAAGAACCAGTTTACAAGCTGAATAATACGGGAACAACAATGATTTAGTAGAAACGGGAATAACTAATTTCGGTGTTAATGATAGAAATTGAGCAGAACCTCTCAATTTTCTTTAAAAAGCCTATTGAGCAGTTATCTTTGCAATTCTATTTGCATATACTTTATAGTTACTTCTATGAAAACCTCTGCACCACAAATTGGTATAATGA
>NC_061096.1:7540006-7547506 GCF_015104395.2 Macrobrachium nipponense
AAAAAAAAAAAAAAAAAAAATTGTTATAATATTAATATTGCTTCCTATGCGAATAGATAATGTTTGAAATAGTCCTATTTGGTTGTTTTTACTTCTTAAAGCTGAAAAAATGTAAATAACTAAACACAAACGTACAACTGATGTTAGCGGGTGAGCGGAGAGTGTGTGACACAACCATTGGAGTGGTGGTGCAACATAAACCTCCTGGTAACACACAGTTCTACAATAAGTAGCGACAATGAAATTATTTTGAAACCTTTTGTTTTATATTTGTTAGAGGAATTATGGCTTAATAGCAAATATTCGCCTATGCAATGATTCTTTTGTTAAAGCCAAGATTTTGTTCCTAGGCCTTGGGTAAGATTTCTACTATTTACTATAAATACATTACATTTAGCAATCATATCTCTATATTAACAATTTCTGGCCAGAGAGCATATGAAGTTATCTACACATTCTTGCACTTCAAGTTACCTTACGAATGAATAAATTATGCACCAAAAATGAGCAGAAAGATTTTTCAGAAAATAATATTTTAAGCCAGTTACAAATCAATTATTCCATAGGCCTTGGCATGAATACTAATAGATATCTCTAATAATATAAATCTTCTCCAAATAATTAGAATTATCATCATCTTTTATTCCTTAAAGAACAGGTAATCTCTACAAATCATTTCTTTAGTAGCTAACACAAGTTACATCTCAGAAGGCTTAGATTATTTTTTTAGACCTATAAATAATTTTGCAAAATATAGACAGCTTGAACACAGCCTAAAACTTAAACATTCAAAGAAAACTTGTTGTAATTCATATTCCTATTTTGAAAATGTTGTTACGACTGTTGAGCATGTTAGTCCTATTGCTATAATGTTGCAGAGGCAGTGACGTTGACCAGCCAGAGGAGCATGTTAAGCATGCTGCCACTGTCGGCCGCCACATCGTTAACCTTATCACACCATGCTTTGAGCTAAGCAATAAAAAAAAGTTCAAATCACATAGGTTACGAATTATACCAATGCATAAAAGAGATCCTATTTATATAACCATAGGGAAAACAGTGCTAGCTGTGATTTCGTAAACTTGTCGACATGTATGACATTCGAAATGAAAGAAATGGTTTAACAATACTTGGCAACGTTACTTGGCATCCGATTTGAGCATAACTGTAAATCTAGCTGTCATCAAATACTGCTCCAAGATTTATAAAAGGTAGTTTTATATTACGGCACATGGGCAGAAAAGATGACCTTCTTTTAAATGAAGGAAAAATTTGTGATTCTCCCCTTTAGTCTAATGCCATTCTCTGTCTCTCTCTCTTTCTGTCTATCTCTCCTAGGTGCCATTTAGAAGGAGCTTTCGAGATTGCCAGTATGTGGAATAATTTCGTCCATATTAGGCCATTCTTCCTTTTTGTCAATATTTTCCCTTCGCTCCTGTCAAATCTCGTTTTCGCCGAAATGATGAGAACACGTCTATTGTCTGCTATTGCCTTCTTTTGTTATCAGTTGACGGGCAGTCATTACTAGGCTTATATCACTTGGCAGAGGGCAATTTGTAATTATATGACATGCGATGTATGTATGTATGTATGTATGGAGATTTTTACATCAAACATTTTCTCATAGCAATCGGTGGCTAAAGAGAAAACCGACACAATGGCCACTGCCACATTCAGTTTCCATAACGTTCCCAATTTCCTACATCTATACTTAGGGGTTAGTGTCTTAGAGTTGCTACTCAGATGTCGTGGGTAAACGCCTCGCCCAGACCGATGAAAAATCACTGGCTCAGTATCATGATCAGCTACTACTGCAGTGTGGGGTTTGCAGTGGGAGGTTGAAACCAACATTCTTTGTGCTTGCTACATGCGAATAGGTTTCATGTACAGAAATAATAATAATAATAATAATAATAATAATAATAATAATAATAATAATAATAATAATAATAATAATAATACAGAAGGCTCATGAACAACGCTTCGAGCACCACATTCTTGTACGCTCTCTGGTGCCTCCAGGCTTTCACAGAACCTAGTTAATCCTTTCAAAACCTTCCTTTTCACTCACCTCCTAAAACCTTCGAATTTCGAACGCTTTGCATCACTGAATCAGCGCCCATGCTTACAACCACATGACCAAACTATCCAAAACGCTTTGATTCACTCTTTCAACTATTCTAAATTATTTCCTACCTTTTCAGACACATATGGTTCGCAAATGGTTCATTGCAAATGCTCCGACAATTTATCACATATAATTTATAGCAGCAATTGTTCATTCAAAGGCCGGATGGTAGCATCAGTATGGTGTAAACTGAACAAAGAAATACTATGAATCTCTCAAAAGAAGTCAGGGATTCAGATCTGACTGATAAAATCTGACTCCAACCAACGGTAAAAAAGGATTAAGAAGAAGCTGTCAACAGGAGGGACATAGCAGCCGACTTCTGGAACATTCCCTCGACTGTATAAATAGCACTGTTCTGTGCCTATTAATCAACTACCTGTATGTTGGGAAGAAACTTGTGTTTGAAATATAACGCTGTAAAATCTACCCTTTGGTGCTTTAATGGGCTACCTGTATTATATGTAATTCTGTTTTAACAGATATTATCTCACACACACACACACACACACACACACACACACACATATATATATATATATATATATATATATATATATATATATATATATATATATAAACAAAGATATAACCCTATAGGTATAAAAAAATAACCATAGGTAGTAAAAAATGAGACATAATGACATAGCATTATTTAACAGATGTGTCACTTCTATGTTATTAAACATTGAGCAGAGGAAATAAAGTCTCGTCCTTCGAGATATGCAAGCGGAGAGAGAGAGAGAGAGAGAGAGAGAGAGAGAGAGAGAGAGAGAGAGAGAGATTCGATATTCTCTCTCCTTCAATGTGACTTTTAAAAGCAGTGTGTATCGGAAAATCAAACACTCTTTTGAAGCGCTATTAATGCTAAATGAAACATCGATAGTAATTTCCAGTCAGACTTCATTTCATCTATATTCAGCATCTTTAATGGTATTTGATGAGCTTTTCGGCACGAGAGAGAGAGAGAGAGAGAGAGAGAGAGAGAGAGAGAGAGAGAGAGAGAGAGAGATCTTGTATCGACATGGAATAAGTAAATTCGTCCCAGCTGACAGCTGTTAGTTTTTTCGTAATGCTCCACAAGATACTTTAAAGATACTTTCAATAGATTTCGTTAACAGATATAAATTTCGCAGGTGTAACCTCGTCCCTCTTCGTTTATCTAAATTCTCCTTTGCGCGGATAGGTAGGTTCATGAATTCCTTCTTAACTTATCTCGCTAAGAACTTCGAATAAGCAAAGTTCATACCTTTCACCTGATAATGATTTAGCTTGCAGGACAGATTATATATTTTTCATGTAGGGATAAATAATTAAAACATGGTGAGGAAGGATAAAAACAGAAATATAAAGTGAATAGCCAGGAATATTTGTAGAAAGGTTGTCTCTCTCTCTCTCATCCTTAAGTATATTAGATCCTTAAGTATATAAGAGCCCAAACTTCTATATGAACATATTCTGGCTCTCTCTCGCTTTCTTTCATCGCCTTAAGTATTTATGTACACAAAGCTTTCCTATGTGTATCAAATAAAATATAACAAATAATGTGCGTGTCTTGTCAAGGTACAATAGGACTTAGGTTCAGAATGCTAAAAAAAGCGGAATAGGAATGAACGGAATGAAAAATCAAAATCTGAGATAAAACAAATACGTATAACGAAGGCAGTAGATTAATATACATTTGTTGTATCGTATTCAATAAAAGAAAAGCATCTTAAGAAAAAAAAAAACTGGCTTTGATATCGGGTACGTTACCCACATGAAAACAGCGAAGGGTTGGTTAGTTTTCCAATTCTTTATCATTTTCATAGAACACCGAAAGATTTAGTGTGAATCGAAGGGGAAATTCCTAAAGTTTCTTCCTTGTAATGATACGAAGTCATTCTGGCTGTTTCCTAGGTGAGTGCATGAGATGCAGGTCAGTGCCCTCTTTCAGGGTTAGACCCTTCGGGCAAACGGAAATAAGAAATTTTCCAACAATTCTTTTTACCGTCACTTCATCCTTTCCTTCTCTAAATTACTTATTTTATGTTTTTTTTCTTTTTCAGCCCAGTGATTGTGCTTCTAATTCATCTCTTCACCTACATTACCACCTACAGTACGTGCCTGTACCGAGCAGGCATATGGAAAACCTTGGAGCTCCCTTACGTGCAAGTTATACTAAAGCCCAGGTTCACCATCCCGATTAATCAATACAATAATACACACACTACACACACACACACACACACATATATATATATCTATATATATACTATATATATATATCTATATACTATATACATACATTCATATATATATAGATATAATATATATATTAATTATATAGAATATATATTAATTAATATATATAATATAATATATATATATAGTCTCAGTAATTGGGCGGCTGCTTGGAAATTTTAGCTTAATGACAAATAACCTCAACAAGCTGAAAAATTGACTAAGATGAGAAATCACTAAAATTACAACAAAATGAATTGTCGTACTAAAATCTTCGGTAAAAACATAAAATAAAACACATACAAACAAACAAATTAAACATAAAATTACGAGAAAAACTAAAACGAACTCAAAACATATAAAAAAATAAGATGAAAGGTAAACAAACTACCATACTCAAAGTAAAATGGATAACAACCCACTCGTATACCTACTATGAAATTATACAATAGCTAGTTGAATACCGGACGAGTTCAATTCCGGTTTCATCCTCTTAATAAACAGCGAATCTGAAATTAAAAGGTCCAGTCTATTTGAGCAAAAAGACAGTACTCTAAAATCCAGGTCAGTGAAAGGAAGGTCCTGTGCTAAACTGTTCCAGTAACTTATACTGAAGCACTATGTGATACAGCCTATATAAGTAAGGTAAGACCATATTCATAATGAGTTGCATACATTAAAACTACTGTGCCCTCTGCTGCCACAAGAATGTTGTTTCTATTTGGAACAAATAAATACTCCTAGTAGTAGGAGACTAATGCAGTTCTATCAAATGGGGTTGCGCACAACGATAATATGAGCTACATACTCAACAAATTTATATTTGCATTCAGTCCTTCAAATAAGATAGTAATGAATTAGAAAAGGTGCCATCATAACAATAAAAACCAAAAACGTTCATGAAATTAGCAACGAGATCCAAGTGCCACCACACATCCGAAAACTCACTTGGAAAACAACACTGGGTCATGTTAAGAATCATATCTACTACTTTCTTTTGAGACGTTTGGAGCAAAAAAAAAAAAAAAAAAAAAAAAAAAAGATGATAAGAATACTGTCAGTTATTGATAAAAAGATTTATAAGGAGATACACTGATTCAAAAGTAATACCGGTGATGACAGTATCAGGTAAAACCAACAGCAAGAGTGAAATAGCAGTACTGATGACGTCGACGGTAACTACTGCGTTAACAACACCAAACTGAACATTGTAAATCCAAAGGGTTCTTGTAAAATATGGAAAGACTACAAACCAAGCTGAAACTTTGTGGATATTAATCTAACACAAAAGAAGTTGTTATGGCAACAGCACCTAAAGGGAATCGTGGTCCTACATTCCAAAAGAGAGCAGCCCGCTTACCCCCTGTTTTTATGGCTGAGCTGCTCCTTGAAGGAGAAGTAAGATCTTCCCTAAAAGCTAAAAGGATATACCAAGATCAACCTCATTCCAAGGATGTTGCTGCCACTCATGCGACAAGGATCTTTTGTTGTTTTCTCTTTTTTTTTTTTTATTATTTGGTAGCCTTTTCCCAAGTACCTCTTCAGCTGGATATTACTTTTCTTGGTACCTTTGTCAGAGTTTACCTTCATGTTGGTCTTTTATTAAATGAAGTCTTAGGATACAACGATTTATCATCATCATTATTTTTATTAAATAGTAGTAGTAGTAGTAGTAGTAGTAGTAGTAGTAGTAGTAGTAGTAGTAGTTGTAGTAGTAGTAGTAGCACCAGGTGGAAGATCCACCTTTAAGCACATGATATTATCATTACTAGTAATAGTAGCAGTAGTAGTAAATGAAACCTGTTCATGTGGAACAAGCCCACCAAAGGGGCCACTGACTTGAAAATCAAGTTTCCAGTTCCAAAGTATATGGTGTTCGTTAGGAAAAAGAAAGAGGAAGTAAAAGGAAATGCAGATAGAAAAGATACCAATTATGAAATAATGAGAAAAATAAGTTGATAAATACATAAACAGTTAGAAATATATTAAAATGCAAGAAGAATAGAGTTTGGGCTTAAAGTGATGCTGCATCTGCTGCATTCAATTAACATATATTCTCCTATCGTTCTAATAGTTGTTCTTTGAAGATGACTTAATTCTGCCAGTAACTCGCCAGTGTTCATCGTTCTTTGGAGAGGTGAAGAGTTGTAAAGTGTGTCAGCCCCTGAAAAAGTATTTATTACATAAATTCCAATATTATTGTGGTCGCTAGCGCCGTGGCATGCGGTGGGAGGGTGAAACTAACGTTCTTTGGAAGCTCGAATTTGAAGCCAATAATAATAATAATAATAATAATAATAATAAAATATCCTTATTTAAAGAATAAAATAAGAGTCTTTTCAAGAGTGAGTATCTTTAGTACCTTTGAAAATATTCTTTTTCAATGTTCCCATTCAAAATGTGCAAACGCTCATGTAGAGCAAAGCCAGATAGCTAAAATCTTGCGGAATACTCTCCCACAGAACAGGAAGTCCTTAGGCGGAACTAGCAGAGCCAAAAAGATTGCAAGCAAATACCAAAACATAAATCCCCTAAATGAGTGAAATATGGGTCATAAACACGCGTCAAAGTCAGGAAAAGTATGAAATGGTGAATGGAGCTCTAAAGTTTCATTCGAATCCGAAAAAGTTCGAGATCTTTGATTTGTAATTTTTATTCAGTCTTTTAACGTTCATTCGTTAACTGTGCTACCTTTTAGGGCCCTTATTAATCAATCTTGTGTTCGAATATGTACATAATCGTTCTTGTGTAATAACTTTTTTGTATAACAATAATGCTTTAGGTATCATTAAACATTTTCCTCTCTAAACTCCTGTTTCCCCTGATGCAAGTCGGCTTCATAATCGCTCGTTATTCCTACACTGCATCAAGGACCTTTATATGCAGGCATTAAACCAATGGCTGCTAAATAGGCAAGAGCGACAGCGGCCCGGATTGGAATGTTTGCCTCATGTTACTGGAACACAGGGAAGGTGAAACACGCGTGCAAGCACGAGAGAGAGAGAGAGAGAGAGAGAGAGAGAGAGAGAGAGAGAGAGTTAATGTAAATGCATTTGATGTTAGTTTAATCAAGTAGGTGAAGACTGTCAAGAATATCACTACAAAAATTGGAATTTTCTAACCCTTTTAAATCTGATTACACAACCTTG
>NC_061096.1:7555006-7570006 GCF_015104395.2 Macrobrachium nipponense
CACCACAAATATTTGGAAGATGAAAAGGCTATAAGGAAAATAATCAGTGAAAATGTCTCCCCCACTACAGAAAGTGATAAAATTAGCCTCATAATTTATTACAAAAACATGAAAACCAGCCAGCTGCTTCTTAGAAACAACCCGGCGCCCCCAGAAACGTCTTTGAAGAGAAGGAGTGTCATCTACGAATTCACATGCTCGGTGGATGGATGCCATCATTCTTATATCGGGATGACCACTACCAGACTCTCCATGCGTCTCTCGTGTCATCTTCAAGAAGGGGCATTTTCATTCACTATAGGGAAAAAACATACAGGAGACCAGAAAGAGCTGAGCTTATAAAGAACATAGAAATTATTGACCATGCACCGGACCGAAAACGCCTACGTTATCTTGAAGCATTACATATATTAGAGAAAAAACCGACTATCAACACGGTAAAAGAAACAGAGTTTCTTCCCACCATCATAAGAAGAAATGGCGCAAGAAACCAACCGACTACGTATACCGCCACGAGAGAGAGAGGAGAGATCGAGGGGGGAGAGGACGAGAGAGAAGAGAGAAGAGAGGAGAGGAGGAGAGAGAGAGAGCGAGATAGAGGGGGAGAAAGACAGATGAGAGCAAACGAGAGAGAGAGATAGAGCGAGGAGCAAACAGAGAGAGAAAGAAGAAAGAGAGAGGCGAGCAGGCAGAGAGAGAAAGAGGAGCGTGAGAAGGAGCTGAAACGAGAGAGACGAGAGAGGAGCAGGAAAAAGCAGAGAGGGAGAACGAGAAGCGTGAGAAGGAGCGAACGAGAGAGAGAGAGAGAGAGAGGAACTTGCAGAAAGAGAAAGAGAGAGAGCAAGAGAGAGAGAAAGAGCGGAAGAAGTAGAGAGAGAAAGCGGGAGAGAACGAGCGGAAGATATATCAAATGTACAGCCTGCCGCCCAAGAGGTGGGTACCCCAACCAACACCCAACCGACGCTAATAACCCCGTCCAAACAACGTAGGTCTGAACGCCTCAGGGGGAGATTTCGTTACCATCCAACGACCAATTAAAATCCGTTCCCCCACCCTACCGACCCGCCCACCGATTGTACACGACCTTGCATGCTATAAATACTTGTAAAACGTATCTTAATTCACTGTACTGTAAACTCTCATAGATGACTGCCTGTGCGCTGTCGACACGTTAGAGGAATAAACCTAAGACAAATGAAAATCTTTACATGTCCTTAGGAAACTTAATACACCAGCTACATGCTAACGAGAAAAAGATAATAAGAAGAATTGAGAAGATTCTATATAAATTAAATGCCGTTGAAACAGCTATTGTATTCAATGCTACTGCCCTCAGAGAAGGCCTCCTTTCTAATAATAATAATAATATAATAATAATATAATAATAACAACAACTCTGAGACTACAACGGCCCCCTAGAAAGGCTAAAAAGGCTAAAATAGGTCGGACGACAAACAAGTTCACGACGGATGAGCGTTCACACGTACAGAGTAGAACTGTCAGTCGAACCAGACTCTGAGTAGGACAGTCAACTCGGTTATTCGAAGTCATTGTCTTCATTTCTCGCCCAGCCTTCGTCGTGGCGACAACTATGTGGCAGCGATGAAAATTCCGCTGAGCGATGAGGATGTAGAGCTACTAAGACTGTCTGCTGCGGCAATTCACTTGAAAATAGGAATGAAGCGAAAAGGCATAACATAGTATGGTTTAAATATTGCCTATTAAAGAGATGTCTATTCTCATACAATGTAAATAAATCAGGCTAAATTAGACATGGGGGCCTGTTCAGTTATTTATGAAATAGACCGTGAAGCCTACTTTCACTAGCAACACCTTTCATAAAAAGGCAGGACACTGGTCTGGGCCTATACCAAATTATCGATCACATGGAAATTTCTTTTTCTTTTATATTTATCATAAGATTTGGACCAGCTACAAATAGCACCGCATAGTCTAACAATTAAATGAATTAGGCCTATATACGTAGTTTATTCATATTGTAGTCCCAGTGGCTGAGATCCTTCCCAGACGAAATCCGGCGGCGAACTGTCATAAAATCGTTGGTTACCCACCCACACGTGCGATCACCTGTCAGTCGGTCGAAAAAAACTTAGGTAATTCCATCATTTCATCAGTTTTGGTGAGTGGACTGACTCCATCCACAAACTGCCGTCCTCACGTACGTTTTGACGTCAGTTTCGATGAACTGACAGGGAGACTGACAGGTAAACCTGTGCGTGAATATCCTGCCTAACAGAGAAATATAGAGAAGGAAGAAAGAACTTGTATATGATATTCATTGACCTGGAAAAAGTATGACCGTTTATGCGACTATATACTGTGTGTGGTGGCGGATGTGTTGGAGGTCTCTCTCGCGTTTCTTCACAGGAAAGAGGGGTTTTTCGCCCTTGGTGATTATACCGCTTACAATAAGCAATGTGTTAATAGTGTCTCCATGTAATACCCGGCGTGTAAGCCGGAGATTGTTGTGCAACTGCAGATATACTAATATTCTTTCTGCTCAAATCAGTGCCCTAGAAATCTTTCAAATCACAGCTACTCGAGGCCTATTGGTCCTGGGAAATGGGTAAAAGAATGCAGTGTATATGTTAGTGCTTAGCCCTTCCCTTACTACAAAAATGTCATCCAACCAACCTCCAACCATTGCGCAAGTGACCCTGGCACCTACAGGTGCCTGTACCCTACACACAAGTTCCGTACTCGTGAACGATTGTCTTTACCAATCGAACCGTTCCGACGTCCAGTCCACTATACAGTCTGTCAGTGATGCCTTCTCCGATGAGGAAATCAACGTTGCATATACGAAATGCAAAGATCTGATACCAGAGAGCATTCTCAAGGAGCGATCCACGAGGAACTTGTCCTCTCACAAGAAAATATCGTATATCACTAAGTGGCTAAGGACCTGCTCGGTGGAAATCTACACCGATGACCCTTACAATCTACCCCCAAAGGGGCCTACTGACCTAAGCCTACCTGTGGTGTACCACACGGCAGAAAATGCCTTCCAAACAGCAAAATCTCTCTCAGAAATAATTGGAAAAAACTCTGAAAAAATCGAGGAGACAAATGATAAATTATCAAGAATCTGGGAAGTGATCAAAGGACTACTGGAATCCCTAGACAGTCTTAAAACGGTGGAAACATAATCTCACACGGATCTGGTATGCGATCAAAGGAGTGCAAGGATTGATAGACAATCGCACAGATAACCACCAGACTCCTATGAATAAGGCTTCCAGTTTTTCCTCGCCTCCCAGCAACACAGAAGTGCCCCCGTCACCTATAGACCGTTCCGAGGGGACTGTTGGTCTCCCAACCTCTTCTCCCTCCCCAGTGCCACCAGTGGAAGATATATCTCCGGTGATGATTACCAGCCCTCGTAATCCTCCCCACCATATCTCTCCCCACCAACCCCCCATTGTAGAAGTAGATGAAAGTGTTCATGAGCGGTCTGGCAGCTGGCAGATACAAACAAGCAGAAAAAAGAGAAGAACCTCTCATTTGGCCGCTGGACTGGAGCCCAACACTCGTGTTTCACCTCGCCTGACACCTGTGAAGAGATGTCACATAGTAATTCACAATCTGCGCTCATCGGTGATGCTAGACGCCATAGTGGAGAGAGTCAAGTCTCTTACTGGCTCTGACCCACTCATGTCTCACGAACTCCCATGCAGAAGTAAACATAAAGTGGCTTACAGGATTTCCTGCCTATTTATACACCTGGACGTTCTTAAAGGCGGGAATTTCGGTCCTAATATATTAGTTTCAAGATATAAACTAATCTGGGATCAACCACCCCAAGGGGAACTTACTGAGACTCCAACCAGGGTAATTTCCACCGCAAGTGCCAGTCAACCCCCCACAGCGAGTGACTGCCCACTCCCCCTGGCTAACCACCCATCCACCCATTCATCTCCCATCTTCGTGAGTAGCCATGGATACATTAAACATAATCTCTTGGAATATTTTTGGCCTTAAGCGGAACATTCCTTTCCTAAACATGTTCTGCAAAAACTTCAAAGGCATCATTGCATTGCAAGAAACGCTCCTCTGGCCACATAACCTTGCCATTTGCGATTCAATTCATGAAGACTTCAGAACCTTCCCGACTTCATAGATGCAAGTAACAGATCAAATCATTGCCGGTCTCCCGAAAGGGGGCCTTTCTTTCCTGTAGCACAAATCATTAAACAATATGATAAAGGTGATGACCTACAGGAGTGACAGATTGCTGGGGCTTCAAGTGACAGTAGGGAACTCTAAAATCCTAATCATTAATGTTTATATGCCATGGGAAAATAACAATAATTTTGATCATTACTGCATGATCCTAGGGGAGTTACACAGAATTATTCAAGATTCTCCTGCTGATTATATTTGTATAATAGGGGACCTTAATTCTAACCTCACAAAATTTTATAATGAACTTACTCGCTTCTGTCAAAATCATGCTCTCCAAATTAGTGATGTAATGCTTCTCCCTCCTCCTCCTATTCATATGTACATAATAGAGCGGACGCTATTACAACCTCCTGGCTGGACCACTGCATCACATCTCCACAACTTCATGATTCTATTATGACCTGCAATATTCGCTATGATCTTGCAACGGGTCTACGATCACATCCCATTACAGGTGTCATTCAGTACCCCATCCCTCCCTACCGTGAACCCCCTAACTGATCGCCCACCAACGATAAACTGGGATTTTAAAAACCAGCAGAAAACCAGATACTTTAGGGTGACCACACAAACCAGGTTGCGGTCAATAGTTCACCGGCAGACACCTTACTTTGTACTAACACAAATTGTAGAAATAACCACCACAGGAGGGATCTGAATGAATTCTATTCGACCATAATCTCCGCTATGCTTGCTTCGGGCAGGACTGCTTATAGATTTCGTCAAGGTAATTCTCGTAATATACCTGGATGGAATGACTTGGTTAAAGATCTGTATACATACTCATGAGAAATGTCTTTACTGTGGAGGCAAAATGGTAGCCCCAGGGAAGGGCACACTGCATTACTAATGAGACAGGCGAGAATGCAGTTCAAACTTGCTCTTAAGCACTGCAGGTTAAATGAAAAACAACTAAGAGCCGATGCAATGTCTAGAAACTTAGAATCTGGTGATTACCCTCGTCTTTGGAAAGATTTCCAGCCTCAAATCCCAAAACTAAAAAGTTATCACAGAGAATAGGGGAAGGAGTCGGAGACGAAGCTATTGCAAGTATGTGGGGCGATCACTTCAACAATATCCTGAATTGCATAAATGATCAAGATTCCCGAAGGGATGTAGATAACCTCCTTACTGACAACATTCAATTTCATTTTGCAGACCGTATTATGCCAGGTAACATCAGCGATGCCATAAACAGCCTACCTAATAATAAATCATCCGGCTGTGATGGTCTTCCTGCAGAGGCCTTCAAATTCTGCCATCCGATAATTTACATTTTGCTAGCTGCCCTATTCAATGCGTGCATAATTCACCGGTTTCTTCCAGACTCCCTACTCTTAGTTCACTTGATACCATTAATCAAAAACAAGGTAAAGGATGCAGCTGACCCTGGCAACTACCGGCCGATTGCAATCACAATGATCGCATTGAAGATACTTGAGTCGGTTCTTCTAGTGAGACTTCTCCCCTTTCTACACACCACTGACAACCAGTTCGGGTTTAAGGCAAACCACTTAACAGACAATTGCATCTACATACTGAAAGAATTGCTGAACTACTACCTATCATCAGCCTCTCCTGTTTTCCTTTGTTTTGTAGATGTGAGAAAAGCATTTGACAGAGTAAACTACCTGAAGCTCTTCCTGAAGCTGCATAAAAGGGCACACACCCCTATATTGTTAATTTGGCATTTTAACATTGCTGGTTTCGTCACCAACACAACAATTCTGTGTCAAATGGGCTAACC
Source organism: Macrobrachium nipponense (assembly GCF_015104395.2). Classification (NCBI taxonomy): domain Eukaryota; kingdom Metazoa; phylum Arthropoda; class Malacostraca; order Decapoda; family Palaemonidae; genus Macrobrachium; species Macrobrachium nipponense. The sequence goes on from NC_061096.1 coordinate 7,560,960, forward strand.
ACATTATTATCGTTACACCTTCGGCTTCCCCTAAACAGGCCATCGGCAAAGGGGGCATTCTCTTTCTCCATAACATTTGAATGTCAAAACTGAACTCACTCCCCAATCGGATTGCTACTGTCAATGGAAAACAACTATAAAAACAACCCTCTGTTAGGCCGATGCATATTGCGTTCTGATTTTCCCCATCAGTGCAAGGTCTTCAAACGACTCATCGACACTTGCTGACCAATATGCAGAAGGAATTTGATATAATCTTACAACGAAACCAAAGCACCCATGCTGCATGTCGCTGCGCCTGAGATCGCTTAAGCCATATTGCAGAAGCCATAAATTTTCCTTGGAAAAACCAGCGGCTGGAATCGCGTGCACGAATTTCCCGTATTTACGGGTCACATTTATTCACCGACGACCTTAAAAAGATACGGCAGGACATTGAACCAGAGGCGTCGTTAAACTTATGGCAACTGGCAACATGATTGCAAGGACGCGGTTTTGCCTTCTCTCACCGAGATGTGAAAACTGCTGCTTCTTCCGCTCGTTACTGCTACAGTATCTATGGGTGTTCCCGCTGGACGAACTATACTCCCAAGAGACCATGAGACGCAATCACTGGTTCGTTTGCCACAATGAACATGTTCTGAGACACCTTCACCAAACACTCCCCGCCTACCACTCACCCCACACGGATGTTTCATAGAAAAACCAACCTGGACCAAATTTAAAAAATCATTGTTAGGCGTTAACAATGTCCAAGTCTGCGGTAACCCGAGTGAGAAAACAACAGCAACTCGCCTCATTACAAAGCATCCTAAGGAGTGAAGTAAAGAAAAGAAGATCTAAATTATGGAGGAAAGATGGGAAAATGAGGCCCTTTGTCCCCTAAAGCGGACTTAATTTCTTGTTACTTGCGGCAAGATGTCATCTGCCAGATTTTGTCATTATTTACATTTATAAAGCTTGATATTTTAAGTTTTTCATTATTACTGTGCATTTACTATTCAAGTTAAAGTTTTTTTTTACATCTTCCAATTTTTTGTATTTTAAGCCCTCTGGACCTGAACTACTTGTAACCACCTAAGGTTCATCTAGTTTGGTAAATTAAAGTTATATAATATGTACCACTAACTTTATTTACTCTCAATGCATAATTTTTTTTTTCTCACCAATATTATTTACTGTTATTTACCAGTATTTATTTAATTACCAGCTTTTATGCTACCTCAGCTTCATTTTGGGATAAGATAAAAGGTCCGATTATTCATTTTCATTTTTTTTATCATTGTTGTCTCATGTATCTAGATTGTTGTATGTTTACGTTGCTGAGCTGAAAAAAGCAAATAAAGCCATATTATTATTATTATTATTATTATTAATTATTATTTTATTATTATTATTTATTATTATTATTATTATTATTATTTCATTGTACCACGAAGAAGGAAAATTCGGAGTAAGAAGTTTAAGGGCACGAAGGCAATAACCTGGAAGTTATATGTAAATCTGCTCAGGGATAGTTATTGAAAATTGTTCAACCAACGCGTTCCATGTGAAGTGGGAAGACTGGCGTAGGACTTCAGTGTTTAGGTTAGACCTTCACAAAGGTGGGTCCAAGCCCATTCTTTTTTCATTCTGTTTGCTGGAATATACTCACAGAAGAAGATTTGAGGACGTGAAAATCCCCTAGACAATACTGCATGCAGATGATAGATTTTTGTGGGTCAACTGGATAATGCAAGAACTAAATATTAAAGCGGTAGGCGGGATGGAGGAACTGTTCTGGCAGAGTTTCTCGCAACAATTATAGGCAAGGCAATGTCCCGGAACAGAATGAAATCAAATCAGATACCCTGTGATATGTGGTCCGTACGCTAGTTGCAGGGCAGGCGAAGAAATTAGACTGAGTTCCATATATCACTCTGCGTTAGCACGGAACGGATGTCGTTCTCGTACTGCGGTTGATTCTTTCTTCCAGAAAATGGAAAATCTTGTGCTGCATAGAGGGAAGGGGCATTGATGGGGGTTGCAAAGAGTCCATCTCCCCGAAATCCGTACATTTTTGGGAGGAACTTGTTCTTTGAGGCATTCTTTCCAAAAAGTGGTTTTTGGTTTTTCAGTCGGTTAGTCAGCTGCTTTCAGTTCTTTCTCATAAACTTGCGCGGAAAAAACTGGCTTGACAAAATAAATAAAAGTTAGTTTGATAATTAATGTTGCATCTAATAACGTATTTTCATACGGGGAATCATTTTACAAGCAAAAATTCGGGTGTAGTATGGGTAGTCCTTTAAGTCCTGTTTTAGCCAATCTGTACATGGAATACTTTGAAACTACAGTAATAAATGCAATAAAACCCAAAAACATGCTGTGGATGAGATACGTGGATGATATCCTAACATTTTGGGATAATAGGTGGGGTAATTTTAATGAATTCCTCTCAAAATTAAACGCATTAGTGCCCAGCATCAAATTTAAAGTTGAATGGGAAACAGACAACAAAATTCCTTTTCTTGATGTTTTAATAATCAGAGACACGATAGAATACAAATTTACTATATACAGAAAACCAACGTTCTCACTTTCATATATTCACTACTTTAGCTATCACGACATTACTATCAAGATAGGTGTAGCTAGCAACCTATTCTTAAGTGCCTTACGAATTTGTTCCCCAGATTTCCTGGAAAAAGAATTTGAACTAATTCGCAAGGAACTTTCGTCTTTAAAGTATCCTGACCATATAATTGAGAAAGCAATTCAAAAAGCAAACGTAATTTTTTTCTCCACCCACCCCCTAAAGACAAGACCAGAGACACACCCAACAATAAAATAAAAATTCCTCACCTGGAGACGATTAAGAGAGTAACCCACACCCTTGGGAAATCCAACCCTTTTGCATTTACCTACCCAAACACCTTAACGTCCAACAAAAGACATCTCCCAAGGACTCTGGGGTCTATGAGATCCCATGCCAGGACTGTGACCAATCTTACATCAGATTTACAGGTAAATCACTTCCCTAGAGATTAATACAACACAAACGGTCAGTTAGGTATGGACAACAGAACTCGGCTATTTTCAACCATATAAATGAACATACATAGAATAAACTGGAATTGGTCACGTGTAATTTATAGCAGCAACTGCCGGTACAAGAGTCAAATGATGGAATCGGCCTTAATAAAAGAGAAGCAGGTAATGAACATCTCAAAAGGCGCGTGGATTTCAGATGTCGTCGACGAAGTTTTCATTCAACCAACGCTTAAGAAGATTAAAGGAAGATTATCTGCGGGGGTGACCTAAATTGGCTTACTTGTGGACAGATCTCTTGGTGTAAATACCACCTTTTCTGTAAACTTTTCTCATTCATATACCTGAAGAGAGAGACAGCAGTCTCTGAAATATAGTACTTTTCTCTTTACATTTGGGGTTTTTATGGGCTCCTTTTATTAGATGGAATTCTGTTGTTACAGAACATTTTTACCTGTCATATATATATATATATATATATATATATATATATATATATATATATATATATATATATTATATATATATATATATATATATATATATATATATATATATATATATATATATATATAATATATATATACATACATACCATACATATACATCATACATACTACACATCATACATACATACACTATACATATACATACTATATATATATATATATATATATATATATATTATATATATATGTGTGTGTGTGTGTGTGTGTGTGTTTGTTTGTGTGTGTGTGTGTGTGCGTGCCTGATCACATGTATCAAGCAACAAATATCGCTTAATATCCAATTCACGATAACCCGGGAAAACCTTATTGCATTTATTACAATTATGGGAATATTAGCTGAATAGTGCTTCGTCTTAGCAGGATTCGAACCGTTGCCTGTTTTAAGAGACAATGACAGATAGTGACTCTCACCACCGACTACCAAGAGAGATATAAGTTGACATCGACTCTGCTGTACATATGGTTGTCGAATTCAGATTCTTTCTTGATAGCTATGTGGTAAAAGTCACTGTGTGTCGTTGTTTCTAAATCAGGCAACGGTTCAAAATCTTGGATGTGAGTTAGTTCTAAGATATAGTGAACTGGATGATATACGATATTTGTGGCTTTGTATACGTACTCTACATACATATATACATCATACATACATACATACTACATACATACATACATATATATATATAATATATATATATATATATATATGTATATATATGTATGTATATATATAATATATATATATATATATATATATATATATATATATAAATTGCATAGATAGATAGAGAGGTAGATAGATAACCTTCATATATATATATCGACCATATTTATGGCCGTAATTTCAAGGGTTCTTGTTTCTACTCAGAATTTGCGGTCAGTAAAAATGCAACACAGCAACTTAGGAACAAAAGAACAAACACCTCAACAAAAGTTACAATATTTATTTATACAAAAGAAAATATAATGGTTGGTAAAGATAGTAAAAATGAATATATATGTATATCAAGGGAAAAACCAACCTTAAGATCACCTAAAACTAAACTAAACCCTAAACCAAGAAATAGGATATTTTTAAATATGACTTCAGGTAGGTACCTTCCAAATAACTGGCCAGATAAAGCTAACCTAAGAAAATAAATTAGGCAGAAGGAAGCAAGAGAAATTAAATGGGGAAACAATATTATTCCTACCTAACACATACAGACTAAATTATACTCAAAACTTAACTTAGTGAATAGAATATATTAAGAATAATTATAATAAGTTGATAAACAATAAATTATTAAAATAACCTTACAAACTGATTCAACCACAAGAGGCTTAGTAGATTGTCTCATCAGGCCATGCAAGGTCCAGGGGCGTGCAAATCCACAGGTACCCAGCGATCCACGATAGTCTTAAATAGCTATAAAACATCTCATACCTGTAGAAAGCCGCCCTACTTGTCTCCACGAGTTCCAAGAACTCACTGACGCAGAGGTCAACTGGGTCAAGCTGCAATGCCTGCAGGCAACCCAAAATACCACGGGAACACCGAGGGTGGTAGCCTCCGAGAATACGGGACATCAACGGATCTCGCACGCCACAAATTGCACCGTTCTCAGTAGATACGGGCCAACTCGTTCGGAATCCTTCCGACGAACAAGGGAAGGGGCGTGGCTGACAAATGCCGCGGGTGACAGACACCAGCGACCACACACAAGGCAGTGAAGGATTAAAGAAGCCGTGATCCAAATCTCCGTACAAAATGCAGAAGTGACCATAAATTAAGTGGCAAAGCGTCAGGCTGTGAGGAAGAACTCGAACTAACTCTCACGTATCACCAATTCACCACCCTTACGATCAAGCCTTTCACTAGAGTCAGCACAGCTCAGTGGAGAGAAAAACAACGATCGTTAATAAGGCACTTCAGTAGTTCACTAATACCGGGGGAGAAGGTGGTAAACAAAACGCCTCGGAAAAACAAAGCAAAACTGCAAAGTCATATGACTTTCTTACAGAGTTCATCAAACTAAGAAACGATACTAGCTTCTTAATAAACTTAAACTAAAATAAGATCAAAAGGTTGCACAAATTACAATTAACAAATTATAATGAAATTACTTTAATCTAATAATATATATATGAATATTATATTATATAATATTAATATATATATATATATAATATATGTATATATATATATTAGTTGATATATATATATATATATATATATATAGATTTATAATATATATATATATATATATATATTATATATATATATATATGTATATATACATATATATATATATATATATGATATATATATATACACACACATACATACATACCATATATATATATATATATATATATATATATATATATATATATATATATATATATATATATATATATATGTTTATATAGTTAGATAGATGTTTATAAGAAATTCGCACTTCTCATTTACCTGAATGTGTTTTAATATTCAACAAGTGAATTTACCTCAGCCATAAAGTGCATTTGAAATGGCCACTACATGAATTCCCATGTTCTGGCGGAGCTGTTATGGGAGAACTGGAGCCATAATTAGATACTTAACGTAAATACGACTTTTTTCCGGTTTTCTCAGCCCAGCACGAGAACCCTTTCGCGAACCTTTACTGCCATTCTTGGAATACTTAAGGACCATTTTATGCTAGTTCCCATTTTCTGTGAAGATTCTCATTTTCTGTAAGAGCGCGATATCCCAATTTTAGGGTCTTGTCTTAGCTTCTGGTTTTGGGTTGTTTCCTTATGTTATCAGTTTTTTTTATAAAATTAGCGTACACTTTATGCATTATGCATTTCGATGTTAGTCTGCAAATCTCCTCAAGTGTCTCAACCAATGCATATGAAAGGCATTCATTGAAATCTACTCTTGACACATGGCTCAGACTTTCCAATGATTACGAAGTCATAATCTTGTCACTGGCATGACGAAAATTTGGTCGACATTCGGAGCAACTACTCAAGGAATTCACGCAGGGATTGAATATAATTCAGATGCCATATTTATGTCAACAGGGTAAGGGTAACTATCTCCTTAAAGTACCTGTTCGGGGAAATTTAGTTGCACATAAAAGGATGAAGAGTCTCGTGAATTTTCTGGTCATTATGTTTACGAACATGATCACCCTGTTCAGAAAATAAATCCAATGACAGCAGCTTTAACATCACGTGACCCCTGTTCTGTTCGTTTTCTCGGATTTCCTGGATATGAATTCCGTTCTGTTCCAATATTTATGTAACTTAGTCCAGCAGCACTTTCTCGACCTTTCTGTCGCGTCCTATCTCTCAGAACTTCTGAGTGATTCACTTGTTCGTTTTCTGCAGGAAACAACACTTCTTTAAAATACACTCTTATCACAGTCACGCTGTTACTTTTCTCACCTTTTTAATATTCCCCCCTTCACATATGCAATATGAAAGCTCTTCTCGTTAGTAATTTACCACCATTGTTTGCATTTCATTCCATTTAACTATCACAGACACATATTATACACATTGTACATGCTTATACATAAGATACTAAATTTTCGTTTTGATGTATAACCTATCACTTCTTGTGCTTCTGTTATTTCTCAAATGGGTGAGCTGGTCTGTGGAAGCTTATCCACAAAAAAAGTTAAATGGCCTTTCAGACTTGTTTGAAAAACATTGCGTCAATCTTTGGCAATTAAACCACAAAAAGATAGTCAAGCAGTGTAATGCAAGGCGAAATATGCAGACTTTACTAAGGCAAATGAAAAGCTCTGAAGGTAAATAATCTTTGCCTGTCTATTATGGTTTGGAAACTTAATTTTTAGTCTTCTATATAGCACCGAGGATATTACTTAACATATTCAGATCTAATTTAAAGGGGAGGAAAAAGGTAATGTTAGGAATAATTTAGGGATCACGGAAATATTTATCTTAACAGTATTTGACCGGGCGATGAACGTCAATGCGGAAGTATTCCGGCAGTGCCTCTAAGTAGCAGTCCGTTGCTCTCACCGAGCGTATGGTGATTGTGTTTTTGAGAGTGTGTATGGATTTTGAATCTACCCCCTGCATGTTTACGTGTACACGTGTGCTTTTTCATGTCTTTGTTGAGGGATATTTTGAATAGTCAGGAAAAAAGCAAGAAAACAAATACTTCCTCAAAACAGCATAAAAAAAAGAACAAAAGTACCAGAAGAACGCAATTATGCAAAGCGGAATTGTGCAGCAAGCACCGAGCCGTAACCATTCCATATTAATGATTTGAGGAAAGGGAAAAGTAAGTGGACAAAAGGCTTTCCTCTCCCTTAACACAAAGGTTGCGAAAAGGACAACGAAACCACGAAGAAACAAGGAAAAATAGAAGACAGTGACGAGGTGGAAGTTCGCGGAGAGACCATTTTGTCAAGATGTCCGCCTTGGCATCTCGACAATGTTTTGCTTTTGGAAGAGACCAAATCTTTTTCCTATTGAGATCTGGAATGAGAAAATACTACGTTGTAGAGATTCTATTTGGCAACATTTCGTTCTGAAACCAAGTAAGAATTGCTTCTTTCGCGTTATTAAGCTTAAGAAGCACATTTCTTATACCCATTATTTCAGTGACATATCTGTATATCTGATTATCATGTGCAACAGAAAATGTGTCATATTATTCGATTATAGCGGACGCAATACGGAGTATCATGAAATCACCAAGGTAGACATTATTTCGCTCTTATATCGAATTTAATTTCTGTAACACTGACTGAAGAATGAAGAATCTATTGTAGACTTGCCTAACTACTACACAAATCGCATGTTAATCTGCACCCGCTTATTGCTTACCTTAATGTTCCGAATTTACTAATTATGTTTACGTCTAACGTACCTTAACTTGTATAACACACATGATATATTGTGTCTAGAAACCTACATAGAATCTGCATTCATACAAATAACAAAGGAATCTCATTTTAATTTATGACATGACCTACGAACCGTTGACTTCATTCCGCAAACGACGTGTGACGGAAATATAAAAACGATACAAAGCAACCTCACTCTTAGTGGTTAACACTCTTTACATCACCCTCGTTTATCCAAGTACCCGAGTTAATCTTAGACAGCTGATCCTCACGTGGAAGAGCTAATCCAAATGCAATAACCTGGTAATATACCTAGAGCGACCATTTATTTGAGATGTGAAAAGGGGTCACCCGAATAAATTAATAAGCACACATATGCTACCCATGAGGATAACCCTAAATACACATGTAATATATATATATATATATATATATATATATATATATATATATATGTGTGTGTGTGTGTGTGTGTGTGTGTGTATGTGTGTGTGTATAAAGCATTTCTGTCTGTCCGTTTGTGTGTCTGTTCATTATGCACGAGAAGACTATGAAAGCTAGGACTACCAAATTTTTACCATAGAATCCCTTCCCCCCAAGGAAGGTTTTAGTCAAAATCCGAAATTCGAGGGTCGTTTCTAAGAAGGTCTTAACCCTTCTTTTT
>NC_061096.1:7575006-7597506 GCF_015104395.2 Macrobrachium nipponense
ATATATATATATATATATATATAATAGATATGTATATATATATATATATATATATATATATATATACTATATATATATATATAGATATATATATTACAAGATCTATGAAAACTTGGCACCTACCTTAAGGAAACCTGCAACCAGCATCTTTGCTATCTTTCAATGTCATAAAAATAAAGCTAAATATAGTAACTTCTTTCCTGAAAAACTAATATGATAAAAAAAAGGGAAAACGAATCGAAAAACCAAAACATGAAGTGTAATCATTCCTACCAAAATAATCATCTCAAATGAATGCCATGCACCTTTTCCCACCAAGGCACGTTAATTCACATAATTATATTTCTACTAGCAAAACTGCCCATCGAGGTGGGAAATTAATTGCATAGAACATGTGTATCGGCTATTAAATGCTTTATTAAATCAATAACTCGCAATGTATACATGCGTTATAAAAAATGAACTTACAATTCGCTGTTGTTTCTCGTATGACAGTTGAAAGAGAAATGAGTGCTCGATGTAAACATTTCGAACCCCAAAGTTGAGCCTGCTTTGGGATGTTCGAACTTATCATTTCTATAGGATACTCAAATATGTGGGCAACCCAAGCATGGGTGTCTATAAGACTCCACGTGGCCTCTGCAAAAGTGTGGGTCAGATATCTTGATTTAACTTTTATTTGAGGAGGTATTTATCACTTTATAGATAAAAATTATACCTAGGAAACCAATGATCTGGTTATAGCCATATAAGGCTATAAACCATCCTCGATCAAAAACACTAAACAATAGTTTTTGTTTGGTTTAAACCCATCAAGCCGTTTAGCCGTTATTGAATGACAGACAGACAGACAGACATAGAACCCTTTATGGAATGATTTTCCCCACTAACTGAGACGTGTCTATCAAAAAAAGCTAAGAACTCCCACTCGATGTAGCGACATTGAATCCACCTGAGGGGAAAAAATCATAATCTGCATAAATCACATAAAAATGGATGAGTGCAAAACAATAGGAATAAAAGTAGAAAAAAAATACTCTTGTATAAAAAAAAACTGATCAGAAACTCAATGTCTTAATATTTTTTTTACCGAACATAGTCTCACACAGCGCCCCTGAAAATGGTTCAGCGTTCAATATTGAAGTTTCTTTGCTTCAACACTAAATACTTCTGTACGTGAGTCTTCTTCGGGTGTCAAATTACTAGGGACAATTTCGAAATCTCACATTAAGCAGAGTATGGATATTATGGATAAAATTAAGAAAAGAATGTCATAGGTTCTATGTATACAACCTAGATAAAATTTCTTTATTCACGAACGTACTACCTCTAAGTTTCGTGCTGGATAACTTGAAGAAATTAGTCTCATTTTCAAGCCTACTGTACCCATAGATAAACTTTGTGATTTAATTAATATTTGCGTAAAATCTACAGTTTTTGAGTTTGATGGTTAGTTCTGTCAACAAACATACTGGGTCTCGATGGGTTCACCTCTCTCTCTCCCTCTCCCCTAGATTGGCAAACTTATGCATGGAATTTTTTGAAAAAGTTCACGTTGACACCCAACCAGAAGACATCAAGCACGAAATTTGAGTTGAGTATGTAAATGATGTTTTTATTGTTTATAGACACGACGAAGAAGCCTTTCATAGTTTTTAAGAGTTGCTTAATGGTTTTTTGGCGCCTATTAAATTTAGTGGAAAAGGAAATAGAAAATAGGCTATCCTTCCTGGACATCTTAGTTCGTAGAGACAGAAAATAGTGGCTTTAATTAAATTCAGCGTGTATAGGAAGGACAGCCACACAAACACTTGTATACATTACCTCTCATATCATGAACCTAAAGTAAAGCACAACGTAAATTTTTTATTTTTTTTTAGTATACCGAATATGCGATCCCCAGTTCATTGACGCAGAAATGAATTTCTTGATAGATCATTTTACTAAATTATGTTACCCAAAGTTTTTTTTTTTATGACAGGCTCTTTCTAGAGCTAGATCGATGTTTTACGTCCCGCTTGACATAAGTGGAAATGTAGATTTTAAAGTATCTATGGTTCTTCCATACAATGGAGCGCTTAATTAATTTTCTAGGCAGCTTAAGGGGAAATGAGAACGGTTTTAATATAGCACAATCAAGAAGAAGCTCATTTAAAATAACCCGGGAAACAGAGAGAACGTAAGTGTATATGTAATACCCTGCAATGACTGCAATGAATGTTACGTGGGAGAAAGTGGGCGTTCCATTGATAAGAGAAGGGAAGAACACGGTGCTGCTTGCAGAGGGGGAAGTGCATACAGCGCAATTGCACAACATGTACGGGGAAAAAATGACAATGTAAATTTTAAGGGTACACAGGTTGTTTTTAAGTGTAACGACAGGACTTTAAGGCGAGTGGTAGAAGGGGCCTTAATTTCGCTGAGGATTTCCGGAAATACTGGAATTGCAGATAATGCAGCCATTAGTGAGGAAATATGTAGAAAAGGTAAAATTTCAAATTTTAGGAATATCTCTGCCAATGATGATGCTGCTTCCTCTCTTGTTTCCTCCTCACAGGGTCATGTCTACCAACAAACTACCTAACCAGCATAGCACAAGCAGTTGACAACAGAAACATTCCCCCACCATATATGTATATATATATATATATATATAAATATCATATATAATATATATATATATATATATATATATCATATATATATATATATATATATATATATATATATATATATATATATATATATGTGTGTGTGTGTGTGTGTGTGTGTGTGTGTGTGTATGTGTGTGTGTGTGTGTGCGCATCATGAATTGAATATTGGGTCAAGATTGCATACAGTTTAAGAAAAGCTGACGATTTCCAGCCCTTCTGTGTGTCGGTCGTTCTCCTAAAATAACATATCACACAGACATTTACAAGTGCAACGCAAACTCCCGCAGGCAGGAACTTGGCAGATGCATGCATTGTCAGGCTCGAAATAAAGCTGTATTCCTCTTACGAGCCGCTATTGGAAAGAGGCTTTTCAACGGCTCCATAAACATCATTGGCCGCTTGGCGCTTCAAACGGCGTCGCTGTTAGACTGGTGTGATTTTAAGACTTTGTAAAGATTATTAATGGAAGTCTTTAGCATCATCGTCATCAGTAGCATCCATCGGCAGAAATCAGTGAATAGCCATCATTTGATTATTTTCTTTCGCTTACAATGACGCTAAAGCTTTCTATTAAGACTTATACATACGATACGATAAATTATAATCTGCTATTTAAGTACATTTGGTTTACTTAAAATTTACAGAATATAGTTGCAATAGCAACAGCATTTCACAAATCTTTTTTATAAACAGTTTAACATTCTCAGAATTCAAGTAAAAAGGGGGAATTCACTTTAATATGAAGTAATTAAGCTACTAGTTTGATATTTCTTTTAGAATAACCCTGCTTTAATTGCCAACGACTTTTCAACCCAAAGTCCTTTGATCGCTACTGATGTTAATGGAAAAGATTACACTTTAATCTCATCTTATTTTCGTTTAATTATTTTCCTGTCATTAACAATCCCCGATTTTAAAGGTGAAGTATTGCTTTGTGGGACGTACTTACGATCAAACTAAAGGGACTCAGTCCACGACACTAAATCTTTATGATCAATTATATGACACTAATGCAATTTTCTAAAGTCAATCATCTCTCTCTCTCTCTCTCTCTCTCTCTCTCTCTCTCTCTCTCTCTCTCTCTATATATATATATATATATATATATATATATATATATATATATATATATATATATATATATATATTTATATTTATAAAATTTGATTGCAATTTTCTTTATTCATGCGTTGGTTCAATCATGAAGTTCACTCTTATCAAACATTATTCCATAAAGCTTCTTTTACGTGGCTACCGCATCCTCTCTCTCTCTCTCTCTCTCTCTCTCTCTCTCTCTCTCTCTCTCTCTCTCTCTCATACATATACATACACACACACACACACAAACTCATACACACAAAAGTAGAAATTGTATTCAAAATCAATCTCTGCATTCATTAACTTTGCGTGTCTATGCAAAAAAAAAAAAAAAAAAATCAGAAAATATACAAAAGAATCCGGAGTATTTGATTTTTTATTAGAAAAAGATGTAGAAAATAAACACTCCAAGAAGAGAATGAAATGATCACCATGATTACAGACGTCAAAAAACCAGCCATTTAACAGAATACTATTTATTTCTCCCGAATTCAAAGTAACAGTCAAGATAGATCATCCGTGACTGATTCCTCACTCAACACTTCATGATTCATTTCATTGTTCCTTCATTACGTTTCATTTCATGATACTATCTATCTGTGATAATAAAATCGAAGCGGATTTTTCTTGTTTGTCCACCCGGGTCGGGGTGGAGAAAGTAGGGGATCGGGAGGGTAGGGTAGACATGACACATCCACCCTCCTCCTGCAAGCCGCCCTGGGTGGGGGCGAGGTAGGTATCGAGACGGTTAGGGAGACATGGAACATCCAGCCTCCTCCCGCAGAATTGTTTATCCGCCCCAGGGAGCAGGGTAAGTAGGAAATGGGAAAGGTAGGGGAGTCATGACACATCGCTCTCCTCCTGTTTATCCCACATGGGTGGGGGTGGTGTAGGTAGGGGATCGGGAGGGTAGGGGAGACATGAAGGGCAGTGCCGGGTTCCAGCTCAGAGGAACGTGAGTGATCAAGCTCGTTGCTATTATAATCATTAAGCCGGTTATCAGCTGCTTCATCCGTACAACTAGTATGATACAGCGGTCATTTATAAGTCAAATTATTCTTATATCTACTTTAGGCCGGATTTTCCAGGCAAACGAAAGCCAGGGGATGGACTGCTTTCAGATTTTACTGTCAATAACTCGAGGTGAGTTTAGCGTAAATGAGTTAGGAGAGTGTCAAACGATCAGTTGTTTAAATATTACAAATATTTAAAGAGTTCAATTTAGCAATTTTGTAGAAAACTGTCGGACTTTGAGAAAATCTTACTCAAGAGTAAATATCTGTGATTATATGTGGGTGTCGAAATATCAGAATTACTTCGTCAACTCTCGAAGGGTTTCTTGTTATTACCATGCTTGCGTTCGGTATTGCTCTTCATAGTCCATTTCTCTCTCTCTCTCTCTCTCTGTCTACTTGCTCTGTAGTCAAGTTTTCTATTATACAAAAATTCCTCATAAGCATTGTGTCAACCACCTCGCAAATCTTGTACCTTTCGTAGCAGTTTCATACGAAATTTATAAGCCACCTAGTACAGTCCTGTCCATCCTTTCACTTTTATCATTCTTTCTACCGCATATTCACACTACAATAATTTGCCCTTTCAGTCCCGTTTAGCGCATTTATAACGCAGGATATTCATCATAACTTTTGCTTTTTCACATTTGTGCTCAATTAAACAGTCAATCTTACGAAATTCTCTAAAGGAAATCGATGTGTCACGGTCATCTCTTTCGTTTAAACTTTTTCCATACTAAGCTAATTCTGCTATTCCATATTTTCTGCGAAGCTCCAGATATGACTCTCCTTCACCCTTATTTAAACAGGATTCACAAAGCTTATTGTAAATTGTTTATGTAAGTTAACGGTTTTCATTCTTGTACCATACATGAATCAGTCAACAGTTCTTTATTCTATTTACTCTCATAAGTTTGTTCATGCAAGCTATCACTTTTTAAAAAGCAGGTGTTTTCATGCCATGTTCAAAACAATCTGTAAGTTCAATCATTCTTCTACAGTCACTTTTGATGTTATGAAATCTCAGAGAAATCTGAGTACCTTGATCAAATTAAAAATAGTGGAGGGATTAACTGAACAAGGGGTATTTCCACTGAAAATCTCATTCCTAAGAATCAGAAAATGAGAAAATAAAAACCTTGGCTGTAAGCCAATGTTACATTCCTAAAAAACAACCCACAGAAGAGTAGAAAAAATTAACCTCTGATAGAGTCATGGATATTACTTTAAAGCTAAGGGATTCTATCCAATCTCTGTCTCCAGCGATGATAATAGATATAGAAAATGCAAATCTCTTTCCCCGATTCAGACACACGGCAGAGGCATGCATTGCCGAGCCCTCAAAATAGGAGCTGTATTCCTTTTCCAATCCGATACTTGAAAGAGGCTTTCCGGCAGCCTCTTACATATTTCCCGATGCATGCAGTACTGCACAATACGGTACGGATTGTGTTCCATAACTTCAAGATTTGTTCTGGAGATACCGAGGGCTTCCTTTGAAAGTCACAGGGAACCATTAAATCTGAGTATTTCTGTTGCATTTTCACTTTACTTTCTTTTACATCATTGCTTCCTTTAACACATCGTCAGATTTGGAATATATCTATAGCCAATCATTTTATAAATAATTACCATTCGGTAAATCGCCGTCATCACCATCAGAGACCTATTTGAAATTTATCAGTTATTATTTCGGCTTTTATTTACTTGCTATCAGGGCAATCGTTTGTCCATTTTTCATAAATGATTGAACTCAAAAATGAGAAAATGCCGTAATACATTCCTTCCTCCTTAACCACCCTTACCACATGTCACAACCATCGCAGTCTCATCATATCAGTAATATTAACCACCCCACACTTCTAATTTCCTTATTTTTCTACTCTTTCAAGCAGCGAGATCCCCAATACACCTCATCATCCTCAAATCTGTCGTCCCAGCTCCCGTATGTACGGATGAAATATCTACATCAATTTATTCACATTTGTCGACTGCATTGAAAGAATACCGGACTCTGTCAAGTATCTGCTCAAGAGGCGAAGACGCGAGTGCGTCATAAGAGCAAGAACAGCTAGGTTAGATAAAGAAGAGCGCAGGGGTTAATTGTAGCTGTCTTACATTTCTTTGTAATAAACGTAATGCGCTATTTTACGTTTGTGCCTCAAGTCAACATTAGGAGTTGGGAAAGTAAACCAGACTGACAACATGCACTGGAAGGCCACACTGGAGAACAGCATTCCAAATAGGCATGAAGAAAAGAGTTAAGACATTTAGATAGAATGGCTTTATCCCGAAACATTCTAAAGCAATTCTGCAAGATACTAACATTTTGAGAAAGAGATGATGCAATATTACGTACAAGCTTCTTAAAAGTCAATTTCTCTTCAAAAGTCACAATTAAAATGTTAAGAGTCGCTGATATTTAAAACTGTATCAATTAAATGTAAGTCAGCATGCAAAGGCAAAAGTGTTTTGCATCAACTATCATACTTTGTGCTTTAGAAGGGTTAAGCATAATGCCCCAAAGCCTAATGCACTCATGAATATGTACCAGATCTCTGTCCAAGGATTCTGCAACTACAGGCCTAAGATATGGAAAGAACAACAACTAGAAGAGTAGCGACATCGGCATATGCAACCAGTTTGTTCTCCAGACCTTGCCGCACCTCACAAGTATAAATGGCAAAGGACCACGAACACTACCTTGCAACATAAACCTTTGAGTTCTGCTTATAAAAAACATAATTTAAAATGTTAATAAAAGAACAGCCAACTCCCACTAATCTTAACCTGTCCAAAAATCCAAAAATGCTTCATGATTCACAGTGAAAGGCTGCACTAAAATCTAGACCTTCCAAGCATGCCTGTGCACCCTCATTAGGAGCATTCTGCAAGACAGTGAATATTGACAAGAGTGCGTCAAAGGTAACGAGGCCTTGCGAAACCAAAACTGCAATACTGATAGCAGGTCCTTATCTTCAACAAACCAAAAAAGACGCTTAGGGAGCAGCTTCTCAAAAGCCTTATAACTACAACTAAAATATTCTGAAGTTATATCAGCGAAGAGTACCATGCAACAAAACTCACAGCAGAGTACTGTTTATTCTCTTAGTTATAAAAGGTTCGTTATTTAGAGTCAGACCTCCTCCACATTCTTGATCTGCCAGGGATAATGAAACACCTGGACTGACACCTTTTCTCAGAGTTCTTCTGATTAATAAACGATTTGATCTGTCTTCGTTTCTAATGATCTATCGTTATCATGATGCATTCATTATCTTACATTTTAAATCTCGGGCTTTGTAGGTACTTTATAACCGTATGGTGTTTGTTGTACCCTTTACATAAAATGTGATGAGAAATAGAATATTATCAATTTCGTTCCATAGATTTTAAATAGACATTCTTTCAAACGCATTCAATTTTGTTTGTAAAACTTCGTTTCGACCTACCTAGTTACACTAGACCCGAGAAAAAGATTATTCTTTCAAGTTGACTTACAAACAAAGATAGTATTCTGTTGAAAAACGTAGTTTCCCGCAATCTGTAATAGGTTAATACTGCTCATTATCGTCGATTAAAACATTAACATATATGCATCAATTACCAAGCGAATGAATTGACGATATAACGGATTTAATCTTCACAATATGTTTATAGGCAGGTGAAAAATGAACGTTTAAACAAAATGTTTCAAGCACTAATTTATTTAATATCTATTGATACCTTTGATATATTGATATATTCATTAACATAACTGTAACTGCAGTGGCCATCTCAATTCAGCAACTAAAGAGATGGAGCAAGAAATGAGGGCAATTCTAGTTATCATGACATTTCTATCAAGACTGGTGTAGCCAGCAATTTATTCTTAAGAGCCTTAAAGATTTGCTCCCCGGATCTCCTGGAAAAGGAAAAAGAACTAATCCATAAGCAGCTCCCACCTTTGCAGTATCCCGACCATTAAATTTAGAAAGTGATCCATAAAGCTAACATAATCTTCTACCACCCCCCTCAGAACAAGACTAGAGAGATGCTCAACAATAAAATCAAAATCCCACACCTGGACAGGATTAAGACGTCAACACAGGGACTTGGAAGCTCTAGCCCATTTGCTTAAACCTACCCAAATGCCTTAGCAAAATCCCTGATTAACATCCAACAAAAGCCAGTCCCTAAAGACACAAGATTATATGAAATCCCTTGCCTTGACTGTGACCAATGCCTTGACTGTGACCCATCCTACATCAGTTTTACTAGTAAATCACTCACCTAGAGATTCATACAACATAAGCAGTCAGTAAGGTATGGCCAACAGAGCTCAGCTATTTTTAACCACGCAAATAACCATAATCATAGAATGAATTGGAATTTGTCACATATAATTTATAGCAGCAATTGATGGTTCAAAAGCCAGATGATAGAATTAACACTGATTAAATGAAGAAATATGATGAGCCTCCCAAAAGGAGCTTGGAACTCAGATATTATAGATAAAATCTTCTTCCAACCAGCGATTAAGAAGATTAAGAAGCTATCAACTGGAGTGGTTTAACAGCTGACCTCTGGGACCCTTAATATAAATACTGATTTTTTGTAATTCTTATTTCATTTATATACCTGGCTGTAGAGGGAGACAGTCGTTCTCTGAAATATAACTTTAACTTTCTACCTCCTGACATTTTTATGGGTCCTTTTATTATATATGGCACATGTAATCGGCACACTTAAGAGCTTGTTTTACTTAATGGTTAGAACAGTCTTCCGTATAAATAATATTGAAAGGGATGGAAAGTTTCAAGTCGAATCTTCAATCCCCAGGATATATCTTTATCCCGTTATTTGGGAAAGGGAACAGATTTTCAATAGATGTTCAAAACAAGAATTATAACGAAATAACGTTTACGAAACACTAGAGATTGAGGGAATCCAATACAGTGAGAATATGATACAATAGTAAAATGTATAAAGTAACAAAGGAGAGGTATAAAAGTAGATAAGGAATTACCTGTTGTCTGAATAACGTTCTTTGTAGTGCAGTAGCTACAATGCTGGTCTTCTAAGCTGTGCGGTTAAACAACAGGCTGATTCTTTAACAATGGAATTCAGGCATATATTCGCAGATGAACGAGCCTCTTGGACCATGTGCGTCGGACCCCTTAAAAAAAATCAAAGCCCCAGAAGACCACAAGTTTGTAAATTCTGGAGATCTAGAACACGATTAGCCTGAACATGTCAATGATCCAATTTATCATTCGCTAGAAGTCAGTTCACTCTCGTCTTCCATTATAAAATGCAAGATATTTCGATAAAATTATGAGACACAGGATGTAAGTGAATAGATACAAATTAAGATGTATGGTAATATCGCCTCAAATATATTACAGATTTAAGGCATAAGCTATATTTTTGCTTATAAGCTTTCATTTACCCATGTAGTGTGCATGCAAGAACAGAAATTTATATATGCAAACACTAAAATAATCTATTGAACATAACAAGAAAAAATATAAATCAAAGGAAATAAAAATACATCATATGAAATAGTTCAAAAACAAATATGACAGTATTGTACCATTAACAGCATACTGCATATAGTTATACAAGAATTACTTGCTGGTAAGAATGAGCATCATGCAAACTAGCATGGGTAGGCTACATGCAAGGATTTTCATACATAGACAAGATGGTATATATATATTATATATATCTATCTATCTATCTATCTATCTATCTATCTATCTATCTATCTATCTATCTATCTATACTATCTATATATATATATATATATATATATATATATATATATATATATATATATATATATATATATATATATAATATATATATATATATATATATATATCAAAATGGATTAAAGGAACTAAAACAATTAATACGTGTCGGTAGTACAAAAGTTTACAGGTCAATGAAAACCTGGATAACATTTGTTGTAATACTTCGCTTATTGACAAATATTGATGGGGACTCATTATTTTATGTAAAAAAAGATATCTAAGTGTACATCTTCACTGGCTGCTATAATAAGCAAAACCCCGTAAAGGCATAAAATCAGCTTAATTTGAATTGAATCGAAAATTATTTCTATGGTTTTTATAGTTTCTAGATTTACTAAGAAACGGTAAGAATATATTTGAAAAATAAGGTATAAGTCGTAAGTAAACCTTTTCATTAACGGAAACAAATCAAATCACCATCTTTAGTCAATCCATCTGATATTCCATTTTCTTGCATCAATGGAAAAAGTGGTAAATATGCCTAAGTACAAATTGTTACTTCACAGGAGCTTTAACGCAAAATAGTGTTAGTGGGCATTTCTTTTAATATCCATAATTGTAACCCATAACTGTTTTCATTCTGTTATATCACAAGTATAAACCAGTGAGAGAGCTGATGTGGAAAACACTGAAAAGGGGGTTCTCAGCTTATCTCCCAATGACATATTTAATGATTTTACGACTACACTCGATACTCGAACATTTTTCCTTTTAGAGATAAAACATTATCAAAATCGGAAATTATGTTATAGTGCCCCTAGTTCATAGTACAAAATTAATGCAAAGGCAATTAATTCTCATCTTTTCAGTAGCCAGTGAGGGTCTCAAAACCAATGCTAAAGAAATGTAAGTTCATTTTATCTATGAATATCCCATGAAAGCCAGAATTCTAATCTGTTAATCCGAATATTTACAACTTAGAAAACTTTTGTGATCTGTAAGTGTCCGTATCTTCTACTTTGTGATTCGGTTAACCAGCGCGCTTTTGCATGTACATTTCACAGCATATGCCTTGATTTCTGCTCTAAACGCACACACGTATTTCGAGTGGACATGAATATAAAACGTATACTCATTCACACATAATATACTTGCATATAATTATTATATTGCGTCTGGCACTTCTTCCCAGCTACGTTTATGTACTCGTATTCCGTCATTTATTAAATTTTTTATTGAATTTTTTTATCTATGATAATTCAGAAGTCAGTATTCACAACTCCTGCAACTTGACCCAGCCAGTAAATACCTATCCTCTGTTCAAATGAAAAACAATTTCCATTTCCCTTTCGGTGCTTGTTAACATGTAATGCTTCTGAAAGACAAATGACAGGGACTTTATGTATTCATATACTACATGAATCTTGTTACAACATAGACAATCACCTGCCCTTTAGTTTAAAATATACTTTTACATATGTGGTTGCTATCGCGCAGGAAATCCCTTGAAAAATCAAAACTTATCAGAGAATTCCTTTCCTTTACTGTTGGAAAAGCTAGTGCAAGTAATCAGTGTCAGGACTGCTGCCAAATTATTCAAAAGCTTCCCCTTCCACTCATTCAGGAAGAAAGATTGGGAAAATATTTAATATTGTATCGCACAGAGAACACAATGAATCTCATTTTTGTTACATTAAGCAAAATAAGCTCAAATCTATTATTTATAGCTCATTCGTATGTCCATCAAGCCCACCCAGTTTCTCATTTACATATTATATGTTTTGTACCATATTCTTTATATTATTCTACAAAACTACGTTATTCGCTCCCTTGGGAGGGGCTGCTAAATGACAAAGGTTAATATTTAAGAGTTCCTCGTCCACTTAAGGCTTGCGGAAATTTTGCGTCGAGATATACTACCAATATTGATACCCAGAACTTATCTGAGGACAACTTAGTCCCACTTAAGAACTTTGGGAATAATTAAGAACGCATATGGAGAGGCTCCGAGAGGGGTAAATAATATCAAGATTAATTTGTTATAGATTCTTGTCTTATGTGTTTTCACAAGTCTACTGCTCAAAAGGCGAGGATGGTGAGATGGATATAGAAAACAAGTAAAAAATGCGCCGAAGTTTCTTCGCCGCTATCGAGTTTTCTGTACAGCGTATAATGTGATAAGCAAGTCTCAGCCACGGCCACTAAAACACTCAGCTACCCGTGGTAGCCTGTGTTGTTGCGGTGGCAGACGCACGATCATGGTTAATTTTAACCTTAAATAAAAATAAAAATAATTAGGTTAGAGGGCTGCAATTTGGTATGTTTAGTTGTCTGAAGATTTCACAATGACGGTGTTGCAGATGTTTTTTTTTTTTTTTTTTTTTTTTTTAGTTTTCTGTAAAAGCAAAGCATTGAAATGGCTATTTGTCCTTCCGTCCGAACGTTTGCTGTCCGCCTTCAGATTTTAAAAACTACCTAGGCTAGAGGGCTGCAAATTTGTATGTTGATCATCCACTCCACTGTTATTTGCCATAAAAATAACGATCACTGAATCAGAGAGTAGGATTTTGACAATTGCATCTAATTAGAAACTCTCTTGATTAACAGAGAGAGAGAGAGAGAGAGAGAGAGAGAGAGAGAGAGAGAGAGAGAGAGATTTTGAACAAATACTTCAAAATAGGAATGAAAATATGAAAAAAGAATAAAATAAACGTATTGATGAACACGCGCACGTGCATCAAGTTTAGTTTGAAAAGTTCAAGACACAACCTCGAAGAAGCATTCACACACACCAAACATACAAAACAAGAAACATAAATAAAATAGAATAAGTTAACAGATAGAAGGAGCATCATCAGGGATTAATACCAACTCGCAACAAATAACACCATAAATCTCCAAGCCTTAGGAGAGGTCTTCATTGCAACAATAATTTACGGTTTGCCTTCCTTTCGTCGACCGCTTTCAAGAGGAAACATCTCATAATTCGTCCGCTCTCTGATTAGTTACCTTTCTGCCTGAGAACACTAGTGATATTCCACTCATGTTGATTTATCGAACGAAGTGCTTGATTAAAATCAACACCGATATATTTATGATCTGATTCTATAATAAAATATGTCCAAGTAATTTCATTTGCTTTCCGACAGTTTTCAGCATTGTCTTGATTGTTCAGGGGAACCATTTATGCTGCTTAAGGTTTTTATATTATTATTATTATGGCTGTTTTAACGGCATTCAATTTATTTAGATTCTCCTCTATTCTTCTTAATATATCTTCATTTCATCAGCGTGTAGCTGGTGTATCAGATTTCCAACGGACATGAGGTGATAAAACTGAAACAACAAGAAAACTTTTCATGGCCTACTCGACTGGGTGGTTTTTATAGTGCGGGGTTCCGGGTTGCATCCTGCCTCCTTAAGAGTCCATCACTTTTCTCACTCTGCGTTGTTTCTAGCAGCACACTCTTCTGCATGAGTCCTGGAACTGTTGTTGTTATTATTATTGTTATCATCACTGAAAATTATTGCTGCATCAGCAGCATTAATTTTATAAAGGTTCTTCTCTATTTTTCTAATTGCAGTTTTCTCAGTGATGCTTAAAATTGTGAGCAACTCATTGAAGGTTGGCATGTCGAAAATCAGGAAACAATAAGTATCAATTTTAAGTATCAATTTTATTATAACGCCTGGGATGTTAGTTAAAAGCGGCGACACAAAGTCCCCCGGCAGTACCACTAGTACGCAAACAGACAGACTCATCTTCCCCATTCAGTCTTTCCACAACCTCCGCCTAGAAAATGTCTGGAGCCCCAGACGAAACGTCGGCTCTATTCCACAGAATAGCTGAAATTTTGATTGAATTTTAAATTTTAAGTAACGCCCCAGGCAATGTAATAAAATTTATACTTATTGTTTCCCGAATTTTGACATGCCAACCTTCAGTGCGTTGCTCACCAGTTTAAACAATACTAAAAAAGTAGAGAAGAACCTCTATAAAATTAATGCAGCCGATGCAACAATAATTGTCAATAAAACATGTTTAATAGAGGGTTTACTTCCAACATATTATTATTATTAATTATTATTACTATTATTATTACTGAACTGGTTCTTTCTTTATGTTTTGTCCATGTATCTATAGGAAATGTTTAAATGAAGTTGATCATTTGTCTAAATTTTAATAACTCTTAGGGAGAGTGAAGGCAGTTTAATAATTCTTTTTTTTTTTGCGTGGCTTCTCTGATTTAATTTCCCTTCCTGATAGGTCGAGCATTAAGAGTTAATTTCATTACGCTGTCTAACCTCGCCACACACAAACATGCCCTGGGCTTCCTCTTTCAAAGGAGAGGAAACAAATTACCAAATTAATAAATAACAGCATGAGTTTAGGAGGACATAACAACCTAAGCAAGAAATTTCGTGTAAGGACACACCAATAACATATATCATATCAGATATATATATATATATATATATATATATATATATATATATATAGATATATATATATATATATATATTAATATATACATGATACTCTATATATATATGTATATATATCTATCATAAGATATATTATATATATAATTCTCAGCTATATATATTATATTATATCATAATATAGATATATATATATATCTATAGATATATATATATATATATATCGATCTATATAATATATCTATAGATAATATATATATCTATATTGTATATCTATATTATATTTTTATATAGCTATATTTTTATATATATAATATAAAAAATTATAGATATAATTTTTTTTATATATTATATATATATATATATAATATATATATATACTATATATATGATATATATAATTTCAGGGATTATACATATCCTGTGATGTCAATCAGACATTATGCACATTCCCTTCAAATATCAGAGAATATATATTTTTTTTTAAATATATAAATATTTTTTTATATTTAATTATATTAAAAAGGTAGATATAATTTTATTATTATAATATTAATATAATATATTCCCTGATATACCTAAATATATAATATATATAATATATTAGATATATTTCACCTGATTATACAATATTATATAGATTATATCTATTATATTACCTAATTTTTTATACTATAGATATATAGTATTCCCTATTATACGATTTTTCACTGTAAACATATAGGTAATATATTATATATATATATATACTATATAACATATGATATATAATATTATAATATATATATATATAGAATTATAAATAATATTATAAATATATATATAAATATATAGAATATATATAATATATAATATATATAGAGTATATGTATATAATATTATATCTATATATATATATTATCTATATATATATATTATATTATATATTATATATATATATATCTATATGATATATATAAATATATATATTATATATATATAAGTATATATATATATATTATGATATATTATATATACATATACTCTATATATATATATATATATATATATATATTATATATATATATATATATATATATATATATATTATATATATATATATATATATATATATATATATATATATATATATATATATATATATATATTATATATTCTATATATATTATTTATATATATATATATATATATATTATATATATTATATATATATATATATATATATATAGTATATATATTATATATATATGTTATGCACGTGAATCTGTATAATCAGGGAATATATATATTCTCTGATATTTTCAGGGAATGTGCATAATGTCTGATTCACTCACAGGATATGTATATTCCCTGAAATTTTTAGTGAATATACATATTCCCTGATTATTCGGCCTTATTATTATACAGATTCCCTGAATCGTGTTTGGTATGAAAGAACAATGAAATAAATAGCTTAAACGATAAACAAAGCCTTGTTTATCCTCCCCTCAACACTACAAGGTCAGGCAAAGTTTAACTCACCAGTCATACGCCATCCTTCCTACTGTCAACACCATGGCAAATCCAACTGAGCGTTATTTAGAAGCACATTTTCGGGAAGAATTATTCCAAAGAAGTGAAGGAAATAAATCTGTCTTGCTTCCAAAAGAACAGTATATTGAAATTATTTCAGAACTGACAGCAATTGACAAGTCAGGCAAAAAGACGCCTCATGAATACTACCTTCTGAAGAAGTATGAGATCCTCAAGTGTGGTGATGTTCTCAAGTTGATTAGAAGACGGACTGCCAATGAAGATCCTATCTATTTTGCTACATTGGAGGATACATTATTAAGCGTGCTCATATTGCAACTGGCCACGGAGGGCGCGATAAGATGGTAAAGGAATTATCTAAAAAGTATGCCAACATTACCCATGATGCAATATCTATTTACAAATCACTGTGCATTGAATGTCAGTGTAAACGTAAGCGACCAACAACCAAAGGGACTGTTGTTCGACCTATTCTGACAAAGAACTTTGGCTCCAGATCACAAGTTGACCTTGTAGACATGCAGGCGATGAAGTGGATAATGGTCTACCAAGATCATCTTACAAAGTTCTGTGTATTGAGACCTCTCACATCAAAACGTGCTGCAGAAGTTGCGTATCAGCTGTTGGATATTTTTCTTTTACTTGGTGCACCGGAAATTCTACAAAGTGACAATGGATTGGAGTTTACTGCTTGTGTTATTACAGAACTTAAACTGCTTTGGCCTGGTCTCGTAATGGTTCATGGAAAACCTAGACATCCTCAGAGCCAGGGGTCAGTTGAACGAGCAAACTGTGATATTAAAGATATGTTGGTAGCCTGGTTGAGTGATAATAATACAACAGACTGGACAGTTGGTTTAAAATTTGTGCAGTTTCAAAAAAACTCGAGCTACCATTCTGGCATTAGAAAGTCACCATTTGCTGCATTGTTTGGATCCGATGCAAAAGTAGGACTGACAACTTCAGCTCTTCCACATGATGTAATTCACCGTCTCCAAAGTGAGGACGATTTGCTGGCAGTAATTACGGAAGAAACAACTTCAGATGAACCACCTGCTGTCGAACCAGTTACTGCTAAACCACCTGCTGTTGAACCAGTTATTGCTGAACCACCTGCTGTCGAACCAGTTACTGCTGAACCACCTGCTGTCGAACCACCTGCTGTCGAACAAGTTACTGCTGAACCACCTGCTGTCGAACAAGTCACTGCACTGGGAGTATTGTGCACGACTGTGATTAGAGGTTAGTCAGTAGGGTATCCTTATGGTCGAACGGATAACAAATTTCCCTCAATACACTGTATTTTTATGTTATTATGTGGATTGTAGTGAGTGTAATGTTTCTCTCTCTCTCTCTCTCTCTCTCTCTCTCTCTCTCTCTCTCTCTCTCTCTCTCTCTCTCTCTTTTTAGTGATTTATTCCATTATTCTACCATACCATACAAGTTTACATTGTGAAAACAAGGCTTTGTTTATCGTTTCAGCTATTTATTTCATTGTTCTTTCATACCAAACACGATGCAGGGAATCTGTATAATAATAAGGCCGAATAATCAGGGAATATGTATATTCACTAAAAATTTCAGGGAATATTCATATCCTCTGAGTGAATCAGACATTATGCACATTCCCTGAAAATATCAGAGAATATATATATTCCCTGATTATACAGATTCACTGTAACATATATATATATATATATATATATATATATATATATATATATATATATAGATATATATATATATATATATATATATATATATATATATATACTATATATATATATATATATATATATATATATATATATATATATATATATATATATCATATATATATCTATATATATATATTATATATATATATATATATATATATACTATATACATATATATATATGTACATTCACAATTATTATGGCGCAAATATCGTTATACATTGAATACCCTATGCTTGAATTTACTTACGCCCAAATGGACTTATATTTGATGAATTTATCTAATCCAGCCCAGACCTTTACTTTAGATGAAACGACTTTGACCACTCGTTCGAATGCAGGTTGGGGTGGATGCACTAATCAAACATGATTTCCCCTGAGTATAAGTTATTCCCAAAAGTAGAGTGAATTGCATCTGTAACGATATTTGTGAAAGACTTAAATAGAGGTTTGACTATAACCCTGGCTTTTTGGCAATCGCTGCCACTCTATAAGATCCAGATTTACATTGCCAGATGGGAATCATATACGCAGTTCTGAATTTCGTTTCTTTTAACTCATCTTTACCTAAAAGAGCCATGTTAAAGATTCCTATCGGCAGCAATTTGTTTATTAGGAAGAGGATAATGCGATACTGAACATAATCCCAAAGGGTGATCGTGTTAGTAAGGAGGAATTACGGGAGTTAAGTAGATTTGCTATCACGAAAATAAATTCTGATATTGCTCGCCAGAAGTTTTCGTTCACCATTAAATGCACAAAGGTGATAAAAATTTTCTTCTTATAATAAGATTACAAGTCTCAAATTGAATTTCATTCTAAAAAAAAAACAAGAGGTAAAGTTAATTAAAGACGAAAGTTCTACGAAACACCTCGAAACGAACCTCACATTAAAACGATGAAAAGGTTAAATGAAGTCTAAAATAAATTTTCTTTCAAAGCATTTCTGTTTTTGTTATTTCTTTTTTTTTTTTTTTTTTTTTTTTTTGCCTACTTGAAATTAAAAATGATTATGACTTCATAGCTCCAGATATATTTCTTGTGCAAGCTAATATTATAAACAGGTAAAAATGCGCTCGAAAAGTAGTTCTCTTCCTATATCGTGGATAAAAGGCGAACACACGCCCATTTAAATTTTCCAACCACTTCCATTTTACTGCGATGTAACTAGAGTATATTAGCAAAATATAACAGTTTATAATTTTGCATAAATTCACCATAGTTGGCTTTTTAATGAATAGAATTGTATTGACGACCTTTCAAGATATAATCTGGAAAACATCCAACCTGTGACACGGAGTAGTCATATCAATTTAGCCTTTTGGGGATGGATGGCTGATGCTGGTTACCGTTTGATTTTAGTTCACCTGTGAAATGACAGCAGTCCAACTGATTTTCCAGGTCAAAATGGCATTCATAAGCCGGTATCTTCTTATATTAAGTAGGATCAAAATATTGCTCATGTTCAATGAATACCATTGACAGCCAATACAAGCCAAACTTGTTTTAAGTAGTATAAACTTCTGTTGTAAGATTTTGTGTCCCTTTAATTTAGTGATGAACCTGGAGGCATAATATCTGTTTGTCAGGTTGTTTGTCAGAAAATCCAGCGCATTTCTGAAAAATTCTGAGAAGGTGATCGAGTCTTGTTCCGTTGATGGTATTCCGTAAATTTGTGTTGATGGAAGAGGACGTCAAATCCTAAGAACGACACAACGGCGGAAGAAATTCCCGGTTCAAGATCAAGAAGAGAGAGAGAAATAGAGATCAGGAAGATCTTGACGGTTCCAAAATGATCACACCATTTTTGTAAATGGTGTGATAATGCTACGTCAGTAAAGAAAATTACTCCATAGTTATGATTAAAAAGTTGAATCAAATAAACCTGAAATTAAGTATTCTCTCACGATTTCTACCAAGAAAATCACCGCTGGTATACAATGAAGTGGGATGATAAGGTCAAGCCTTACCACTTCATCTATAGAAAGGAATGGTCGGGTTTCCCTGATTCATGGTCAATGGTTGTAATTTGAGCGTTAATTGAGCTCAATAGCAGACATTTTAATTAAACGTCTCTGGGTTGGCGCAGTCTTTACAAATAAAGTCGGATACTACGGCCATATGCATCCACTTTGAACTGTCCTGTATGCTCAAAGGGAACGCAGCTTTCCGATGTAAAAGAGAGGAAGAAGAAGATGAAGATGTAGATAGAATATTATCTACATGTCTTCTTAATACGGACCTGTCTCTCACACTGAAATATGCCAATCGATTCGCATAAATACAGAGGATAAACGTCCAAGGTACGGCATCATATTTTCCTCGTCAACATGTATATATATATATATATATATATATATATATATATATATAATATATATATAGTATATATATATATATATATATATATATATATATGGTATTTCAAACGGCATCTAGTGATCCAATTGTTTTACCGATTTTGTGAGAACTTCACTAAAATCACTTCTAGTACTCCACCTGGAAACCACTGATATCCAGAAATGCGTTCGTTATTTATTTTTATTCTTTTTAAGATTTACTGACTGAGTGAAGAAATTTTGCCATAAGA
The DNA here is from genome assembly GCF_015104395.2 of Macrobrachium nipponense. NCBI lineage: Eukaryota > Metazoa > Arthropoda > Malacostraca > Decapoda > Palaemonidae > Macrobrachium > Macrobrachium nipponense. Next base: position 7,595,794 of record NC_061096.1, read on the forward strand.
ATTTATCGACGAGTGCTCGTCCAGAGTCCGAATGAAAAATTGTGTACATGCGCTGGTAAAAGGGAATTCACAGACTGGCGATTGAACTTTGACGGCCTAATTTCATTAGATGAGGAGGGAACAGCAGTGGGACACGATGAAGCCAGAAATTCAAAAGGAATAAACAACTACTTGATTTGAGAGAGAGAGAGAGAGAGAGAGAGAGAGAGAGAGAGAGAGAGAGAGATCTGTGATGGGAAGAAATTATGGCAAATAATATTGCTTCTCAATAGGAGTAAAGCACGGCATCCAACACATTCAATTAAAAGAGTGGGCTTATTCAACCCCAAGCCATAGAAATTCAATATAGAAACTCAAACTCTCCACAGTTAATCTGCACGTAAACGGTGAAAGTATTTGACGAATGTTATGCTGTATATTAATCACTACAAATCGTTATACTTCAAAAATAATAATAAAAAAATTACTCATAGAAGTATGATTCTTGAAAGAGAAAACAAATCCATAGTGATGTATATGTATACATATATTTAAGAATAAGTCTGTACAGAAAGCTTTCGGGAAACTGTTCGAATCCCTGTAGAATATTCCCTCAGCTTTATTTGTCAAAGGCAGTTAGCCGAGAGAAAATGTACCGTATGAATTATAGTTAAGGTTCTCTATTCAGAGGAGAGGCAAATATAATTTACTCTCGGTAAATATTCTACTTCCAGAAGATTGACATTGGCATCATACATATTTCATACCGTTATAAAAATTAAAATTTCAAGCCGTTTATCATTAATTAATTAAGATATTTGCATATTTATCATCATTTGTGGACACTTCATTTAGACACCAAAAATGATTAATACACATCAAGGAACAACGGAACAGAACAATTTTAAACGAAAAACGAAAAGAAAGTGAGGAGTTCCATGCATTTAGTGAAGAAAGAACTCCCTCGTGTTGGTCAACAAACATTTGTTTTTGTTGCTTTTGTTCTCACGAACAGTGTCCTACCAGCACGTTCTCAGTTTTCGTCTTGAACGAGGTTATCATTTTCGCATTTTTATCGCTTAAATCTCCATCGTCATTCATGCCACTGTCAAATTACATTTGTTGTAATCTTCTTGAAAGTAATAACAATAATACTGGTACTGCGCCAAAGTTACTTTACTCACAAGAAAGCCACAACTTATGGATATGAGAAGATTTTCACAAACTCTTTCGAGACGTCGTCTCTTCCCAGTGGGAACAATTCTGATGTGGGTACAAAGAATACATAAAAGTTAATTTTTTTTTAACTGTAGAAAATCCTAGGTTTCACAATTACCATCAGCAAAATTACCCTCCTTCAATTGCAATGGCCAAAAATAAAATAACCCCTTCAAGGCACTGATCAGAAGTAAACAAAAGTAAAAATGATGTCCCTGCACTTCGAGCAATGATCGTTGTGGCTTTTTCAATTTTAAATGATTTGCAGACAATATAAAAATAAATTCTTGAGAGTCTATAAATAAATTATCAGATCCTGTACTTGAAACCTAATGTTGAATAAATTAGTCAAATATTCAGACTAAATTGCATATGAATAAATATTCAAATCTCAAAACTCAAGTTTAAAAGTGAATGTAATCTCACACACTCACTGAAACTGAACTGATCCTATAACTCAAAATTGATTGTAAATAAATACCTCAATCCTCAAAACTGAAACTGTATATGAAATGC
>NC_061096.1:7607506-7612506 GCF_015104395.2 Macrobrachium nipponense
TCAGATACCTGTATACGTGGTCCGTAGTGAGGAGGCGAAGATTAGATTGAGTTCCATATATCACTCTCTGCGTAGCACGAAGATGTCGTTTCTCGTATTGGTGATTCTTTCTTCCAGGAAATCTTGTGTGATAGAGGGAAGGGGTTTGATTGCAGAGTCCATCTCCCGAATCCGTACATTTTTGGAAGTACTTGTTCTTTGAGGCATTCTTCCAAAAAAGTGTTTTTGGTTTTTCAGCCGGTGTATCTGTTCAGTTCTTTTTCAAACTTGCGAAAACTGGCTTGACTTCTGGAAGTGAGTGAAGAATCGTGGAAAGGCGGTTTGAATTCCATAATGGGCTGACAATGACTGGTAAAAGTGTTCTGTAACAACAGAATTCCATCTAATAAAAGGAGCCCATAAAAACACCAAAATGTAGAGAGAAAAGTACTATATTTCAGAGACTGCTGTCTCTCTCTTCAGGTATATGAATGAGAAAAGTTTACAGAAAAGGTGGTATTTATACCAAGAGATTCGTCCACAAGTAAGCCAATTTAGGTCCCACCCCGCTGATAATCTCCTTTAATCTTCTTAAGCGTTGGTGAATGAACACTGCGTCGACGATGTCCGATGTCCAATTCCCTTTTGAGATGTTCATTACCTGCTTCTCTTTTATTAAGGCCGATTCCATCATTTGACTCTTGTACCGGCAGTTGCTGCTATAAATTACACGTGACATATTCCAGTTTATTCTATGGTTATGTTCATTTATATGATTGAAAATAGCCGAGTTCTGTTGTCCATACCTAACTGACCGTTTGTGTTGTATTAATCTCTGGGGAGTGATTTACCTGTAAATCCGATGTAAGATTGGTCACAGTCCTGGCATGGGATCTCATATACCCCAGAGTCTTTGGGCGATGTCTTTTGTTGGACGTTAATCAGGGATTTGGCTAAGGTATTTGGGTAGGTAAATGCAAAAGGGTTGGATTTCCCAAGGGTGTGAGTTACTCTCTTAATCGTCTCCAGGGAAATCCAACCCTTTTGCATTTACCTACCCAAATACCTTAGCCAAATCCCTGATTAACGTCCAACAAAAGACATCGCCCAAAGACTCTGGGGTATATGAGATCCCATGCCAGGACTGTGACCAATCTTACATCGGATTTACAGGTAAATCACTTCCCCAGAGATTAATACAACACAAACGGTCAGTTAGGTATGGACAACAGAACTCGGCTATTTTCAATCATATAAATGAACATAACCATAGAATAAACTGGAATATGTCACGTGTAATTTATAGCAGCAACTGCCGGTACAAGAGTCAAATGATGGAATCGGCCTTAATAAAAGAGAAGCAGGTAATGAACATCTCAAAAGGGAATTGGACATCGGACATCGTCGACGCAGTGTTCATTCAACCAACGCTTAAGAAGATTAAAGGAAGATTATCAGCGGGGGTGACCTAAATTGGGCTTACTTGTGGACGAATCTCTTGGTATAAATACCACCTTTTCTGTAAACTTTTCTCATTCATATACCTGAAGAGAGAGACAGCAGTCTCTGAAATATAGTACTTTTTCTCTCTACATTTTGGTGTTTTTATGGGCTCCTTTTATTAGATGGAAAATTCTGTTGTTACAGACTTTTACCAGTCATTGTCAGCCCATTATGGAATTCAACCGCCTTTCCACGATTCTTCACTCACTTCCAGAAGTCAAGCCAGTTTTCCGCAAGTTTGAAAAAGAACTGAACAGACTACACCGGCTGAAAAACCAAAAACACTTTTTGGAAGAATGCCTCAAAGAACAAGTACTTCCAAATGTACGGATTCGGGAGATGGACTCTGCAATCAAACCCCTTCCCTCTATCACACAATGGATTTTCCTGGAAGAAAGAATCACCAATACGAGAAACGACATCTTCGTGGCTACGCAGAGTGATATATGGAACTCAATCTAATCTTCGCCCTCCTCACTACGGACCACGTATACAGGTATCTGATTTCATTCTGTTCCGACATTGCTGCCTATAATAGCGTGACTCATTCCAACAGACTTTTACACAAGTTAAATAACTAATAGATAATAGCGCATGGAATAATCTTGAACAACAAGACAAAGTTTTAAACTTATCCAACACCCCCCTTACTGTAAATCAACATTTAGTTTTAAATTTAGGCTTATCCTTTGCCCTAATGCCAGACCGCAAAAACACCTAGACTTCATAGTGGCTTTTGATAAATTCATATCTGACAAAAACTACAGCGTGAAGAGATATGTTTAAAAGGAGTGTTACTAAATGCTTTACTGACCTTCATAAGAAATATCCTGTTCCCCGCAGATTCATGATAGCCATCCACTCGCTAAAAAAGTTAGATGTTATAATAAGTAGATCCGACAAAGACGGCAAAATTGTAATAATGGACAAAGACTTCTACCTCGACAAAATCAACCAGCTCCTTAGCGACACAAATACTTACGAAAAACTGACGAAAAATCCCCTCCAGAACGTTCCCACAGAATAATTTTTTCGGAAAGTAAGATTTAATTGGCCAAGACAAAGAGTATTGAACTATTAGAGAAATTTAAAGTAATTAATCCTAAATTACCCTACTTTTATGGTCTTCCCAAAACTCACAAAGACAATCTTCCATTCAGACCCATCGTTTCATGCGGCCGGAGCTTTCAATTACAAAATTTCTAAATGGTTAGCTGGCCTCCTTTCTCCTTTTTTAGGCATTTTTTTTCTCTCCCAGTCACATCAAACATTCGGAAGACTTTTGTCACAAATTCAGAGAAGCACAATATACCACTTCACAACATAAAACTTTTAAGCCTTGACGTAGACTCCCTATTCACAAAAGTACCAGTACAGACGTTCTTCAGTTTTTAAGGGAAAAATTATCCCCCTATTCAGATCATTTCCCTTTGGCACTTGACAAAATAATAAAGTTAGTTGAATTATGTGCATCTAATAACGTATTTTCATTCGGGAATCATTCTACAAGCAAAAATTCGGGTGTAGTATGGGTAGTCCTTTAAGTCCTATTTTAGCCAATCTGTACATGGAATACTTTGAAACTACAGTAATAAATGCAATAAAACCCAAAACATGCTGTGGATGAGATACGTGGATGGCATACTAACAGTTTTGGGATAATAAGTGGGGTAATTTTAATGAATTCCTCTCAAAATTAAACGCATTAGTGCCCAGCATCAAATTTAAAGTTGAATGGGAAACAGACAACAAAATTCCTTTTCTTGATGTTTTTAATATTCAGAGACACGACAGAATACAAATTTACCATATACAGAAAACAACGTTCTCACTTTCATATATTCACTACTTTAGCTATCATGACAATACTATCAAGATAGGTCTAGCTAGCAACCTATTCTTAAGAGCCTTACGAATTTGTTCCCCAGATTTCCTGGAAAAAGAATTTGAACTAATTCGCAAGCACTTTCATCTTTAAAGTATCCTGACCATATAATTGAGAAAGCAATTCAAAAAGCAAACGTAATTTTCTACCGACCCCTAAAGACAAGACAGAGACACACCCAACAATAATAAAAATCTTCCTCACCTGGAGACGATTAAGAGAGTAACTCACACCCTTGGGAAATCCAACCCTTTTGCATTTACCTACCCAAATACCTTAGCCAAATCCCTGATTAACGTCCAACAAAGACATCGCCCAAAGACTCTGGGTATATGAGATCCCATGCCAGGACTGTGACCAATCTTACATCGGATTTACAGGTAAATCACTTCCCCAGAGATTAATACAACACAAACGGTCAGTTAGGTATGGACAACAGAACTCGGCTATTTTCAATCATATAAATGAACATAACCATAGAATAAACTGGAATATGTCACGTGTAATTTATAGCAGCAACTGCCGGTACAAGAGTCAAATGATGGAATCGGCCTTAATAAAAGAGAAGCAGGTAATGAACATCTCAAAAGGGAATTGGACATCGGACATCGTCGACGCAGTGTTCATTCAACCAACGCTTAAGAAGATTAAAGGAAGATTATCAGCGGGGGTGACCTAAATTGGCTTACTTGTGGACGAATCTCTTGGTATAAATACCACCTTTTCTGTAAACTTTTCTCATTCATATACCTGAAGAGAGAGACAGCAGTCTCTGAAATATAGTACTTTTCTCTCTACATTTTGGTGTTTTTATGGGCTCCTTTATTAGATGGAATTCTGTTGTTACAGAACACTTTTACCAGTCATTGTCAGCCCATTATGGAATTCAACCGCCTTTCCACGATTCTTCACTCACTTCCAGAAAGTCAAGCCAGTTTCCGCAAGTTGAAAAAGAACTGAACAGACTACACCGGCTGAAAAACCAAAAACACTTTTTGGAAGAATGCCTCAAAGAACAAGTACTTCCAAAAACCTGGACGATTCGGGAGATGGACTCTGCAATCAAACCCCTTCCCTCTATCACACAAGATTTTCCTGGAAGAAAGAATCACCAATACGAGAAACGACATCTTCGTGCTACGCAGAGTGATATATGGAACTCAATCTAATCTTCGCCTCCTCACTACGGACCACGTATACAGGTATCTGATTTCATTCTGTTCCGACATTGCTGCCTATAATAGCGTGACTCATTCCAACAGACTTTTACACAAGTTAAATAACCTAATAGATAATAGCGCATGGAATAATCTTGAACAACAAGACAAAGTTTTAAACTTATCCAACACCCCCCTTACTGTAAATCAACATTTAGTTTAAATTTAGGCTATCCTTTGCCCTAATGCCAGACCGCAAAAACAACCTAGACTTCATAGTGGCTTTTGATAAATTCATATCTGACAAAACTACAGCCGTGAAGAGATATGTTTAAAGGGAGTGTTACTAAATGCTTTAACTGACCTTCATAAGAAATATCCTGTTCCCCGCAGATTCATGATAGCCATCCACTCGCTAAAAAAGTTAGTTAGATTATATAAGTAAGTCGATCGACAAAGACGGCAAAATTGTAATA
>NC_061096.1:7617506-7620006 GCF_015104395.2 Macrobrachium nipponense
CATAGCATGAATATCTCCAGAAACTGATAAGCTATCGTTCCGAGAATCAAGCAAAAGAAACCATTCAATGAAAGGAAATTAGCAACGGGAAAACCACATTCTCAAAAGCAAGGAGTCGAATGGAAACCGGCTCTAAGGCTTGAAGGCTGTAAGGCTCTTTGAGAAGAAAACAAAGAATAACAACGGAACAAACATCTGGTTTTTTCCTCTTTCTTCCCCGATCTTCGCTCAGCACTGGTCATTCTCCGATTGCGCAGTTGATTGACTGTTTCTTTCCATCTATCGCGAAGCTTTGGAGCTCTCTTCCCCCTTCCGTTTTCTAGACTCCAAATACCTTTGGTTTTCCCATCTCATTAGACTTAACAAGCAAAGCAAAGCAACTAGTTTGTTATCCAGTTTAGGAGGGATACTGTTATTCTATAAGATAATGTGACAACAAAGTGGACGATGATTCCTTAACCCGATATTTATAACGTCCCTTTTGTGTTAAATACCAAGCCTTACTTAGGCTTACAACAAACCTTAACTACCTAGTACAAGAGCCCATCGGTCAAGCCGAGATTTGAAAACCGATTAAGTGTCTCTTCACGCCATGGTATGGTATGATGTCTTTTTCAGATGGACACTGCAACATAAATAAGACTGCATTACTGCATAGCCACTAAATGATACTGCGCAAAGTATCAGTTTAAAGGTAATGACATTTGACAACAACCTGTCACTCGAAAAGATGATGATTCCACATCTCATAAAATCTATCACCTAGTATTATAACATGACATTCAATAAATCATTATTATTATTATTATCATAAATCAGAAGATCAACTTAATTATAAGGAACAAGCCTATTGGGCCCAGTGACATAAAATTCAATCTTCCCAAGAATGTGTTCATTTGAAAGAAATGAAGAAGCTAATAAGAAATACAGAACTAAGAGAAATATATAAGTACTGAAACTTCGCTTGAACTTTTCATGTTCTAATTGCCCATCAATATTTGTGAGTTCCTCAATTAGCTGGACATAATCATATGATATACTGAACAATGTGCATAAAGCTTTTGAATCTTGTGACTGAGCCGTACTAAGCAGCACATATACAAACAATGTAAAAATTACTAAAGTTCATTAAACAAAGAAATCTTTATGACAGCTACACTCAAAATTTTTCTGACGACAAATAGTCCATCCAGACATAGTGTATACAGCCATGCCTTACACATGTAGTATGTTACGACCAAAACGGAAGCCAGGGCCATCAACATGGGACTAAAGATTCAACCTTTGACACTAGTTAGTTAAGAAGTGACGCGCGCAGCTCTGGAGACCAGGAAAATTTGACTCTGGAATTTTCTTATGGTAAGGAGTAGTAGACCTAGATGGGTCCAATGTCTACTTTAAGAATAAGTATTACCAACATAAAATAGGAGCAAATCTAATGAATAGATTCATAACAACAAGAACATTGTAACACCAATAGAACAACAAATAATAAAATCTGTAACAACAGTCTTTACGTTATTCACAATGTTTTCAATAGAATGCTGTGTAAAGCTGACCACACGTCACTAAAAAAAATGCCAGAAGCAACTGCTCGACAAGGTGGAGCCGGGACGGCATGCAAGGCAAAAGAGAAATCCACCATAGTTGCCATATCAACTGGCGGAAGGCAGTCAGGATGGATTCATAAATAGAAACAAAGCTGAGAAATAAAGCTTTAAGCAAAGAAGAATACACTTTTCTGATAATCTACCAAGCACCCTTTACTTTCTCATCAGCTTGTCCTATAAACTTCACGAAAAATAGAAAAAAAACCGGAAGTGAACAAAGAAGAAAAATTCCTGATTGTACCCTCAAGCCAGGGAATTGAAACACAAGAATTTGGACGGATATGGCTATGGTAGAGTGCAAGGTCGGAGAACAAGGTTTATATTCAGAGTAACCTTCTCTTAGAAAGGCTGCCTACTAAAGCTAGAGGGTTCCAACCATCCTCTGGTCTGATTTCGGAGTAGTACCCCTTTCTAGTTGACGAGTTGCCTGCCAAGGTTAGAGTCTCTTCTACCCATTACTAACTCGAGTACGTAGGACCATCACACGCTGAAGCAAATGTCGCTAAGGAAAAGCCACATTAACCCACTACCGTAAATAATTTAATTTTTACAAGACTTCTTGTCCTGCGGTAAGTAACATAGCATACATATTTTACAGTGGATTCATTTTGGACTTCAACAAAGGCTTGCCATCGACAACACTTTATCAATTCTATTATCATTTCTGTGGACGCAAGGGTTAACAAGCCTTGCTATTTTAGCTTTACATATACTCTAATAAGTCAGTAAATTTATTAAGACCTCTAGAAAGGTCTTTTTGTCCTTAACTCGTGGTAAAAATGATATCAAAGATATATTTACAAAGCGATTTGCTGTATAGGTGAAATAAATTTATGTACGCAACTGAGCAAAATATTAGCTGCTATTGTTGACAAATTCAAAGTATGATT
>NC_061096.1:7625006-7647506 GCF_015104395.2 Macrobrachium nipponense
TCCAATCAATCGCTCCACCATAAATTATAAGCTTCTTGTTTTCTCCCACGGGTTTTTTTTGTTATTTTCTTGAATTCAGATTCATCCCACAGAAGAGCATCAATTTTAGCTGGATTGCCCTCCTGTAGGAGGATGATGTCTGGTTTGAAACAGAGTTCGTTGGCAGCGATAAAGTGTTTCTGCGGGAGTACACTGCAGTTGAGCTGGCCTATTGTCATAGTTTTTCCACTAAGGATAGCAGTGGTTACTAGAAGGGCCTCAAACAAATAAAACCAAGATTAGAGTGTCTATTCCATGGGTTTGATGTATCCATATTTTAAATGGACCTTCCTTAGGTGTCATCCATTTAGTTTCGTCAAGTTATGAAGAGTCCTTTTGGTGACTTTATAGTGATACCATATTTTTTTTCAAGTTCCTCTTCGACACACCTCGAGTCTCCTCCTGCTTCTATAGTAGCAGATGCCTAGCAACGGGAGAGAGCATCCTCATCTTTTAGTCTCATAAGTTCTTCCTCTTACTTTCTTTTTTAGATGGCCACTAGATTTCTCTTGCGGGTAGACCTATGCTTTTTAAAACATCAATATATTGTATTCTTCTAATGATTGGGTCATTACTCTTTCGACCAAAAACGATGATGGAAAGTCTTTGCGGCGGGTCATAGGAATGAATAATGACAATCATCAATTGCCAAGCTGCTCTCTCTCTCTCTCTCTCTCTCTCTCTCTCTCTCTCTCTCTCTCTCTCTCTCTCTCTCTCTCTCTCTCTCTCTCTCTCTCTCTCTCTCTCTATCTACCTTTCTCTCACTCTCACTCACTCAATATATGAGATACCAAAATTCTTTTTTAATGGGATTTATTACGCTGACGTTTCAGGACCATGTGTCCCATTTTTGAAGCAAAAAGAAATTAAAAAGAACGACTGAATTAAGAATAGTTTCAGATTAAAACATGATAAAAAGTTATTTCTTAACATAAAGAAATGCAAAGGGCTGTGCAAGAGAAGGGAACAGTGATTACCAGGTAGTCCTGAAGGCAAAAGCTGAGTGACTGTCAGGGTCCGTTTAGGTTCCGACGGAAACTCAGGAGAGGTACAGAGGAGTTGACGTGGACTGAGTATTTAATTGTGGAACCAGTTGCTTAATAAAAAGAGATTCGAGTATTGATAATTGGTGTTCGTTTGGAGCTTTGCCTATCATTTTGAGATCTTTGTAATTAACATTGCATTTGCATTCTTTATCATGGTCTCTAATACAGGAGGATTCGGGGTTTGATAGTTTGAGGCCCGTATGATAGCTAACTCCACGATGAGAGTCTAATCTTACCTTCAACAGCCTCTGGGACTAGCCCACGTACATCCCCAGGTCACATCTGGGGCAATTAAACAGATATATGACTCTCGAAGTCATCAAAGGAAGCAGACTCTCTCTATATTTAAACAAAGACTTAATGGTCATTGGGTGACATGGAATCAGTTTTAAATCGACTGCCGGTAGGTGTTTGCTTACAGTAAGTCTCAATTCTTGATAAAAGTGTCTATCATAGATTAGGGGGACACTAGTGTAGAAAGGTACTTTAGTTACCGTTAGTATAATCTGAATCTATTATTAATTCTTTCGTTCTCTTTAAATGTTAGCTTCGAAAATGGGACACATGGCCCTGAAACGTCAACGTAATAAATCCCATTAAAAAAGTTTTTGCTGTATATTTGGTTTCCAGTAACCGCCTTCAACTTTTATATATATATATATATATATATATATATATATATATATATATATATATATAAAAGTAAACTTAACAGGAAACCATACTTAAAACACACAATAATTACGTTAAAAACACATTACGTAAAAAAAATTAAAATTGTTATTGCTTACTTTTTGTTTATGCATTTAGTTTTACTGTAGGCTTTGCTCTGGCAGGCTAGCTCCTCTCTTCCTTTATTTATTTATATTTCTTTTTTCAAATAAAACCTTGTCAATAAACCTTGCCTAAGTGTAGAATTAATGTTCAATTTTATTGTTTTTATTTTAACTTTAACTTGTGTTTTAACTTAACTTCTTGTGTGTTTTAAGTATGGTTTCCTGTCAAGTTGACTTATAGATAACTATTATTTTTGATTTTATAATTTTTCAAAAATTATATATATATATATATATATATATATAATATATATATATATATATATATATATATATATATATTGTAGAATTCCTAGAGGATGTAATTATGTATTGCGAAAAGACAATGTTTTCATTCAACAAACGCTTAAGAAGATTAAAGGAAGATTATCAGCGGCGGTTACCTAAATTGGCTTACATGTGGATGGACCTCTTGGTATAATACCACCTTTTCTGTAACTTTTCTCATTGCATTCTACCTGAACGAGGGAGACAGCAGTCTCTGAAATATGGTATTTTTCTCTCTATAATTCTGGTGTTTTTATGGGCTCCTTTTATTATATATATATATATTATATATATATATATATATATATATATATATATATGACTATATATATATCTACTATATATATATATATATATATTTATATATATATATATATATGGGATATATATATATTATAGTTCACACGCACGTGCACGCACACGCACGTGCATACACACACACACACACACACACACACACACATATATATATATATATATGTGTGTGTGTGTGTGTGTGTGTGTGTGTGTTTGTGCGTTCGTGTGAACGTTTCTGGTAACCAGTTACTTCATTATACCACTCAAATATATTTCCATCGCAGCTCTTTGTGTATCAGAGATATGTGTCAGAGATGCAAGTTTCTCATGCCTTTGTTCTGTTTAGTAATTAAACCTTCATGATGCCATTTCATAAAGAACGGGATATCACTCCTGAAATGATTCTTTTACAGTCTAAAGAACATTATTGAATGTTATTGTAAATTAATAGATAGATATTTCAGTCGGGAAAGTAGTACCATTTATTGTCATTTGTAAACAGAACATTGCTGGCGATATGCGGTGAGTTTTCAGGCTATAACTGACACAGGTGAATCAACTGAAAACATGACAGTGAATCCAGCAGCTGGACGAAGATAACTTACAAATGGTTTTCTCTCAATGATCTTCATAGTAAAGAATTTGCATGTTTTTACCGACGGAAATGAGCAGAGGTGACACATTCCAGACAGTCCTTGTCTTCCGATCAATGAAGTTACCGACGCTGAGGCTCGCCAGAACCGAACAGTGGCCGACAGTGAAAACTAAACTACGTTGACGTGTTCACCTTTATCACCATCTTTTGAGGAATGAACTTAAAATAGTGACCAAACTCTTCCAATAAAACCAGTTGTCAGAAACTTGCAACAGGCCTTAAGAGATTGAGGTAAGCGGTAATGAACCGCAATCCGGTGCCAGAAGTTATCAGTGGGCGAGGGTATTATGAGGTCCTATTCAGTTTCAGTTTCAAGTACTCTGCTGCTCTTTGTGTTCAATTTTCACTTTTCAATCCCTTGTTGTCGTACTTATTGTCATCTTTTATTCTTTCATTACTTTAACCATAGATCACTTTGTTTATATCAAACATCCTGTAAGAGTGCGATATCTCATTCTTCAAGAAATTAGCAACGATTCCGTCACTGACTTAAGATTAGGAAACAAAATCTTGTGGGAAATCCTCTGGATGACACCACAGGTATAAAACCAGCGCAGTGAATGACGTCACTCGAATGAACGTGAATATGACATCGCTCAACAAGACCAAAGCAGAGATGGGAAGCTATTAATAAAATCAGGAAATGGAAAAAGGAAAAGAAAAATGGAGCAAGGGAGAAAGATCCGAAAGGAAATCAAATGGCTTTTTTGACAAGAAGATTTATGTTAGTGCCAGAGAAATCGGGTAAAACTCAATTCAGTGGTAGAGGTGAAATATGCAGGACACACTGAGAGTTCGTCATGACGAGTAAGAAGAGAAAAGAAGGAATGGAAATAAGTAATAAGGGGCTGGAGAGAGAGAGAGAGAGAGATGCTGCAGTTGGGAGATGAAGATAAGGAAATGAAGCAGCTTACAGATTAGTAAGGAAAATGAAAGGGGAAGGGAAACATGCCAGAATACGTAGAATTAGCTGTGTGATGATGAAGACCCTGAAAATGATGGCAACATCGCTGAGATGTTTTCTTTGATTAGTACAAAACGGAGCAAATGTATGAAGAGAAAATCATTTGAATAAACCTGCAAATTAAAAATTGCTGACACTAAAAGCGTACGCTCACACACTCCGTAATCATCAGTAAGTAACAAAGTCGAAGGACGCCAAAATGTCCACACTGTGGTCGATGAGTGTCAGAGCGGTAAATGCACCACTGAATAATAACAAATAAATGGAGTAAGGAATATATTGGACACCAGGAAAGGTGATAATACTGTGCATGGAGAGAGAGAGAGAGAGAGAGAGAGAGAGAGAGAGAGAGGACGTCCATCTTTGTGATAAAAGTGAAAGGCAATACGCAATATGTAGGACTCACCGAGATTTGATCACGGCGAGTAAGAGGAGAATAAACAAGAAAGGGAAATCAGAAGTAACAGGAGAGAGAGAGAGAGAGAGGCCATCTCTTTGATAAAAATGAAATGCAACAGGGAATATGTAGGACTTGCCGAGAGTTGATCACGACGAGCCAAAGGAGGATGAATATGAAAGGAAAGTCAGAAGTAACAGGGGAGAGAGAGAGAGAGAGAGAGAGAGAGAGAGAGAGAGAGAGAGTCTGGGTGGTGGTTCTTTTCGTACGAGTCTGTTGTCGAGGGTAAAGAGAGGTAGAGCGGGTCCAATAAGCCCTGGTACGGGAGGTTCATATTAAAGACGATGCAATGTAGCATAGGCAATAGGTCGAAGCTGTTGGAGCATCATGACCCGCATATTCAACCTGCGTCTGGGATTTGCATCGGACAAGTGCTGCTGCCATGATGATGATGATGTACACGATTTACTCAGCTCTCGGTGGATCAAGAGTGAAAATATGAGGAATTAACATGGCTTATGTAGAGCCCTTCTATGGCTATGTTAGTCAACTGCACTCCGGCAGAAACATTCTTGGCAAAAAGAAACGTGAACAATGATAACATAGTCTCGGAATCAGTAAAAGTTTCGCGAATGAATCATTCTATGATCAGGTTTCACAAGAAAAAGGGATTTACTGTCGGATATCAATGTAACACCTTGATGATGACGTTCGTTTTTAAAAGCCGAAAAAAGGGAAGAAACATGAAACATTCCGGATGTAGCGCAAGATTTGGCCAAAATACTGTACCTACACCTTCGTTTGTGTCTACGCATGCTCGCTCGTTCGTGAAAGAGTAGGTTACATTGTGTCTTAAACAAGTGTATAAAGAAGATGCATATTGACAATATACATACGTATTTTCTATAGTGCACATTATCATGCATTTTTAGTCATATGGTTCTGATCTGATGTCGTTGCTTCTATATTTATATGGAGGTTTGTGGATTATTTTATTAATAATATCGTTCATTACCCTATCCTGAAGATAGACACCTAACAATTTTGAAATTATCTGAATCGGTTCGCTTCACACTTGTAGGAATTAGAGACGGAAATCGAAATAGTGTGCACATCAGCGGCTCTCATTTCTGCAATGATGATAACTATTACATAAAATAAAACTTCCGAACATCTTTCTCTCTCTCTCTCTCTCTCTCTCTCTCTCTCTCTCTCTCTCTCCCTCAATAGCTTGAGGTGTCAAGAGTATCAAACAATTTTAGAAATCTATTTGGAAAACTCCCGGTGATCTGATTTCAGATGTTATTCTCGAAGGTTCAAGGATGGTGAACGTCTTCAGCGTGGTTTCTCATCTCTATCTTCAATCTTCTGAATTGATCTAATTAATGTGATAAATCTCGGCGTAATCTAATCAACCGCCGTTTCGTTGTTCCTGAGCGCCCTACCAATAACTCGCGAATTAATTTCCTAATTAGATTAGGAATCACAAACAGAGAGATAGCTTAAACGAATGTTTCCGGAATCTCTATGTCTAGATGTTGACAGAACTAAATGATATTTATCTCATCTAATGAGGCTGTATTTTTACTGCTATGAAATGAGATTTTACGACGCTGGTGATCTCGATTTCATATTAGCCTTCGTCTTCCAGGTATTTTGATTGATGATTTCGAATCGAATCCAGCTAACGTTCTGTGACTCTTAAGGTTAATGAGTTTGAAGCGCTTTTGTATTTTTATGTGACTCGGACGGTTAAAGAATTTGAAGCGCTTTTTTGTTTTTGGGTGCTTTGTTTAATCGCTGGGCTTGTGAACAATGATTCCAGTATACCGGTTTCGAAATAGAGGGTAACTTTGTGCTTTCATATTTTATTATGTAATCTATTCTGTTTAATTTGACATCAATCTAACACAAACTCTAACATAACTTACTGAAACTCCGCACAACAATATGACGATACCGGAATGTGCATTGCGTCTAAATGTCATGTGTCAGCTTGTCCTCATTTAGAAGTGATAGCATCATAGAATCTTGACTTTTCGGTTCATAACTTTCATTTGTGCGACTCCCTGTACTCTTCCCTTCTTTTCCTGTCTGAAATTGTTAGATTATATCCTTACGCATTTCTAAAATTACATCGACTTATAGTGATGGTTATGATCATTGAAAATTACCTTGAATCTACAGATTTCAGTTAAAATAAAGTTTAAACTTTAAACCTATTTTTGATTGATTTAAAAAAAAAAATATGCTTCCAAGCCACCCACTGGGGCACTTCAAGCCACTGGGCGCTTTAATCAGTGAAGAGAGGAAGTCGAGATGGTTGGACAGCAAGATAAAGATATTAAGAAAATAAGGTGGAACTGGGAAAAACGCATCAGTTGCACTACGAAGCAAGTTGGTTTTATTTATTTATCTATTATTATTTATTTGTCGTTGTTGCTTAAATATTTGGAGATCAGAAGATTCCTTAACTGTTTCACATTTTAGTTGTAGCCAATATATAACTCTCACCAAACTGAGTAGTATTAAACCTGATGCTAGAAAAAGACATTTTGTTGGAGCAGCAGCCTACCCAGTGTTGCGAGGAAAAACAGGTAAAGAAGAGAACAGAGGAAGTTTGTTGTTAAAGTGCATTTTAAGCGTCTATGCCACAAGTCAACATTAAGTGCTGGGAAAATGAAATATATTGATAACATAACTCTGTCCAAGAGTTTGAGATGAGAGTTGGCACTCGAAAATCACCCTGGGGAAAGGTACTCCAAACATGGAAAAAAAAGCACACAGAAAAAGAGATATAAAACAGTTATAGACAGAATACTGGAGAAAGG
Organism: Macrobrachium nipponense; assembly: GCF_015104395.2. Lineage (NCBI taxonomy): Eukaryota > Metazoa > Arthropoda > Malacostraca > Decapoda > Palaemonidae > Macrobrachium > Macrobrachium nipponense. The sequence goes on from NC_061096.1 coordinate 7,632,339, forward strand.
AAGAAAGAATGGGGGTAAAGTAAAAGGCTAAAAAAATAATGTAGAAAGGGCAGAGAGTAAACTACAAACATTCTTTAGTAATGCCTGCAGTTCACCGCGTGGAGTGCAGTGACAGCGCCAACCCCTGACGAGGTTCAACGCATAATGAAACCAATACAAAGTTCGGTAACCTTGGACCTAAAGTGCGATGAAAATGAGACATCTTTGACGTTATTCAGTGTCTTTGCCCATATTTCAAGGACTATCAGATATCTGACACGATCCTCATCGGTAAAAGTCCCATATTCTGATTTTCCTGTCCTCATATGATATAAATCGTAAATCTTCTGGCAATAAAAAGTGTAAACAAAGAGATGGAAATAAGACGACCAGAGCAGAATGTAACGAATAACATCTTATGAATAAAGTGCTGGTTGTAAATCTCACGAATATGTCTTTAATATTTAGCTGTTCGGACCATTCACCTACAGGAATTCTCAACAGACCATTAGGAAAATGGACTCTATGAATTTACAAATTACGTGCTAGATACCGAATATTACTTCAAGTATAAGAACAATACTACAAGCATTATGCGCTGTACGTGATATTTTTGTATACTTATATTACCTGTTTACTTCTGGAATGTCAAAATTTGCATCTGTGTTTTTTTTTTTTTTTTTTTTTTTTTTTTTTTTTTTTTTATAGATTTTGGAATATATCTGCACACGTTTTGACATTTGGACATACGCCAGTCGTCTGATGCGGCCACTTTTCATTTTGACGAACGTCTATTTAGAGTGAAATGTTCCACTTTCACTCATCAAACACAGACCTCTACACATTGATTTACAGTTTCATGATCTTTTACGGTAGGAAAAAATCAATTCTATTTCCCCATATTCACTCTAAATATATGTATATTATTTCTTTGTATTTGTATTTTTATTTTTAAGGACAATATGTAAAATACACGATTAATGTTTTATAAAATTATACCATACGATAAAATTGGGTATTCCTAGCAGAAGTGTATATATTCAAAAGTGTTGATTTATTATAAAACCTATAATGCCTCACCAAGATTTAAGATTGCCTAATCTGAATATCGTAGTGTGAACAACTATGGTTGAGATATTAACCCTTTTTCACTTACATAATCTAACGAACTTACCAGAATGTTCTAGAATCGGTAACAACTTTCTCTGGAATGATATGGATGAAAAGATGACCCCTTTTAACGAAGGCTCGCTTTCACTATCGCTTTCTAGAGCTAAATTTTTAACGAGCTATCAGTTGAAATCTTGAATTGCCGTTGCTGTCAACTAACAGAAATTAAACGGGGCATTTATGGCTCGAAACGAGATAGCAAAATCTCATAGCGAACATCGATATCTCATTCGAGAAAGAAAGATAAATGTCTAACTAATTTTTCAACGAGATGGTATAAACAGCGCTCACCTTCAGCTTCATTCAGACAGATGCAGCATTTAGCAGAATAACAATAATGGCAAAGCATCAGTTACTTTACCTGCCTTCTCATGAGTATGTTTGTGTTTGTCTTGGAATTATTAAAAATAAAAGGCAAGTTCTTCCAAGTTCCGGATCTGAATGAGGTAAATTTTTCTAACCAATGTTTTCAAGTATATTTCCGTAAAAATAGAGGCATTCCACATCAACACAAAGCTGCGAAGAAAACATAAATTAGTCTACTTTTTCTGTTTAGTAACTTAATACCTTTTCATAATGACAAATATATACAGTATATATATATATATATATATATATATATATATATACATATATATATATATATATATAATATATATATATATATATATAATATATATATATATCGTATATATATATATATATATATATATATATATATATATATATATATATATATATATATATATGTGTGTTGTGTGTGTGTATATATATATATATATATATATATATATATATATATATATATATATATATATATATATATATATATATATATATATCGTCTCAGTAATTGGGCGGCTACTTGGAAATCTTAGCTTGATGATCAATAACAGTGCAAAGACCAGGAAGAGCATCTTTATTAAACGAGCTTTCGAGGTTTAAAACCTCATCTTCAGGCTGAAAAAATGACAAGGATGAGAAATCACTAAAAAATTACATTAAAATGAATTGTCTTATTAAAAGCTTCAGTAAGAATATAAAATAAAACGAACATCACATACAAACTAAATATTCAAAATTACGAAAAAACTAAAACAAAACGCAAACATACAAAAACAGAAATAAAATAAAAATAATATGAAAGGTAAACAAACTACACTCAAAAATAAAATGGCTAACGAACCCACTTTGTGTACATACTATGAAACTATATGATAGCTAGTTGAATACCGGACGAGTTGTTGTTCAATTCGGTTTCATTTTCTTAATAAACAGCGACTCTGAAATTAAAAGGTCCAGTCTATTTGAGCAAAAAGACAGTACTCTAAAATCTAGGTGAGTGACCTAGATTTTAGCACAGGACCATCCTTTCACTCACCTAGATTTTAGAGTACTGTCTTTTTGCTCAAATAGACTGGACCTTTTAATTTCAGAGTCGCTGTTTATTAAGAAAATGTAACGGAATTGAACAACAACTCGTCCGGTATTCAACTAGCTATCATATAGTTTCATAGTAGGTACACAAAGTGGGTCGTTAGCCATTTTATTTTTGAGTGTAGTTTGTTTACCTTTCATATTATTTTTATTCTTATTTCTGTTTTTGTATGTTTGCGTTTTGTTTTAGTTTTTTCGTAATTTTGAATATTTAGTTTGTATGTGATGTTCGTTTTATTTTATATTCTTACTGAAGCTTTTAATAAGACAATTCATTTTAATGTAATTTTTTAGTGATTTCTCATCCTTGTCATTTTTTCAGCTTGAAGATGAGGTTTTAAACCTCGAAAGCTCGTTTAATAAAGAATGTTCTTCCTGGTCTTGGCACTGTTATTTATCATCAAGCTATATATATATAAAATATATATATATATATATATATGATATATATATATATATGTTATATATAATATATTATATATATATATATGTATGTATGTATGTATGCATATATGCAATAATCTGCCTTATCCACAGTAAATATGTTCCAAAAGCTAGTGCTAAGAGCAGGATGATAGCGACCCAAATGGAGACTTCACATGTAACATGATTTCCACATGGCCCGTATGCAAATTCCCGAGATGTGCACTAGTATTGCACTGCCCCTGTTTTTTTGCCAAGCCCCTGAGACCAGGAGAGGGTGTAAATAGAGAGAAGTGTAAAAGGTGTGGGAAACATAATCAGATCATTTTCAAGAAGATTCTATGGTTAGTTTTTAAGATATGGCATCCCGCTTTTTTTCTGGGAAGGTCCCAGTGTTGAGTCACAGTTCCGGAATATGCGGCCTTGTATGTTGAAGTTTAATTGCAAAATATACGATCAATAAAGATCATGCTTTTAAAGAACAAGATAATCTTGATCCAGTCCATATCTGACTATTATATTTTTTCTAAATACAAAAGAACTATCACGCTGACAGTCATGGACATCCTTTCTCGATTCGTGTCTTCCTCCCGGATGGATAACTGACGCTCTTCCAACCTCAAAAATTCCTTTGTATGCATAAATGACATCACTTTTCCCGCTGGTGGTCGAACAACAAAAGTATCAAAGAGATTCCTTTATATTCTAGCAATTCACGAATCAACGACCGGCACTTGCGAACAATTTATTTGTATTTTGAGCATGTCATGATTCTTTATTTTCTCGCTTACAGAAAGTTGTTCATGCATTCTCTTTGTCGTAGACGAGCTGTCATAATCTACATTTGTGATCCATTATTATGGTCAATACTGCCTTTGTAGTATGAAGATTGATAAATCGTAGCACTGAGTGTGAATAGAGAGAACTCTAGAGGCAGAGTGGATGCATGGAAGCGTATGGGAACAAAAGAGTTGTCCAATACTGATTGGTATAGGGCATCATGATAGGCCGACACCTTGCTATGTTACAGCCCGTGCTCCATTGTCGCGCGAAAGTACTAACTTTGGAAGTCTGCGCTAAAACGTAAATTTTCTATTTAGTTATTTATTTATTTATTTTTTTTTTTTTTTTTGCGTCGGGATAAACCGCAGATGAATGATATGAGTCTAGTCAATGATGGGGGAGGACCCCTCCCTCCTCTCTCTCTCTCTCTCTCTCTCTCTCTCTCGAGCTCTCTCACTCTCCTCTCTCTCTCTCCATACACACAGACATATATACGTATATGCATATATATATATATATATATGTATACACACATTATATATATATATATATATATATATATATATATATATATGTATACACACATTATATATATATATATATTATATATATATGTATACACACATTATCTATATATATATATTTTTATATATATGTATATGTATATATATATATATATATATATATATATAATATATATATATATATATATATATATATATATATATATATATACAAATACACACACGCATAGACAAACACACACACACACACACACACACACACACATATATATATATATATATATATATATATATATATATATATATATATATATATATATATATATATGCTTAAACAATTTAAACAATCACAGTAGATGCACGTGACTTCATGATATAAGCGAAAACCACAGGCAAAATAATACCGAGCGCTTTCGTCCTTTAATGAGACATTGTCGAGGCACAAATGACATAAAGTTGAAAAGAAAGTTAAAAGGTAAACAAAAAGATCAAGGATACCAGATGGTTAGTTGTCAAAAGGGTAAAAATCAAAGAGATTATCCAGGATAATCAGAGATCACAAACTAAAACTTTTTTTAATTATGAAGGCATCGAGTTCAACAAACTTGAACTTAGAACACTTCCATTATTTGATTTGATGAAACAAGATTCAACGATATTCCTTTTAACTGCGTCACTACACGCCATAAAGGATCTTTCCTGACTCCCGTTATTTATTTATTTATTTATTTATTTATTTATTTTTTTTACTGGGTGAAAGAAGAGTGAGGGCAGTTAGCAAGCTAATCATGGTAGGGAACAGTTTAGAGAGTTAAGTATTAGTAAGGGTAATGTAAAGTGCGGTTTACCCACAATTTTATTTGGGTAAGGGTACAATTTTTCTTACTATGGCCTTAATATTAACATATTACAATAATGATTTTACATTATATTAATATGGTGAATTGTACAAGTTATATATTTTAAATTTCATTTCTTAATAGTATAATTCAATTTAACAAAAGTTCTACTTATCTAATCATAACCTTAATGTTAACTTATCATAATGATTTGAAATATATTCACATAGTAAATTCTACATATTACTTTTCCACAAGACATTTCATAATAGTATAATGGTTGGGGTTCATCACGATGAATTTATGAAGATACTCTTCACCATCTGTGTTATTTGGGTAATTTCTCTCGTCTAGTTCTGATTCTTCTGTTAATTCACTATTGTACTGAACTAACTTACTCCAAATATTGGTTGCCAGTCTGTATAATCTCTGATTAGAGATGATCTAAATCTCTTATATGTACGAATGATACATTTGATATTTGACCAGTTCTCACTGAATATTGGTGCTGCTTGATTCGTTGTAAGTGATTTTCCAGTTTGTCCGTAATATATTTTATCACAGAAACAATTCTGGACAATTTTTTATTACTAAACTCTAAGTATTAATATTACTAAAAATAACAGTTATATTGAAAAGCTTTAAAATTCTACGAATTTAAGTTTCAAGGCAATATCATAATTAATCTCAGCGTCTTTGAACTGCGGGCTACAGACACGCAGAGCCCTTAAGAATATCCCAGAAAAACAGATAATTTAACATTTTGATGGTGATTGGAATAATAATGAATAAAATAGGCAATGTTAGTTGATTTTCGAAAGACTGAAAAGGTTAAATTTCTATCATTTCTATGGACTGTTACATCAGTAAATTTTATAGAAGGGAATAAAATATTAAGCTTAATCAGATATTTCTGGAGATTTTCGTGAACTGGCCAAATACAGAAAATATCATCTACATACGAAACCATATATAACTTTGTGGAGCAAAATTCTAAGTAAGAGGTTTGTCTAAAAAATTCCATATAAATATGGATTAACCATAACCATACAGAACTTTTGTACAAAGAAATTCACCATTAAAACAAAATTTAATATCTTTGATATATAACTGTATAAGACTAATGAGGTTTGCTTATAGTGAAAGGAATATCTTAACTTTCTAATTCTTGCTCCAAAAATTCAAGTAAGTCATTTACAAGCACTTTTGTAAATAAAGAGACACCATGAAAACTAATCATATTAAAATCAAAATTCAAATTTAAACTATTCAATTTGTTTAGAAATTCAAAGTTGTTATTTACATTCGTGTTAGAAATGTTTCCTACCAAAAGTGTAAGAATTTTTGTAAGCCATTTACATAAATTATACGTAACTGACCCTACTTAAATAAAGATTGGTCTGATAGGGTTATTGATATTTTGCGTCTTGACTAATCCATACAAATAAGGTTAGGTATAGTACTGAGGTGTAAAGTCTTTAACTAAATGGTCCAAGCCCTTTAGAATGGACTTAATTTGTTTACTAAAACGAGAGTTCACCACCTGTGTAGGATCACACCTCAGTTTCGTATAAGTTTCACTATCACTTACCATTATTTTATTTACATAGTCACTTTTATTTTTTACCATTGCAGCATACTTATCTTTCTTTGTTACTCGCGTGTTTCGTCTTTTTTAAGTTTTTTTTATAAGCCTAGAGAAATCTTACGGGTACACTAGGAGGAAAAAACTTGGCCGTAGCACCATAACACCATAAACAGAATATTACGGACAAACTGGAAAATCGCCTTTCACAACTAATAAAACAGCACTAATATTCAGTGAGAACTGGTCAAACATCGAATGCATTATTCGTACACATGAGAGATTTAGATCATCCTTTTAACTGGAATCAGGCAAGATCCTTAATGCCATGTAGCGATACAGTTAAAAGGAATATTATTGAATCTTGTTTCATCAAATCAAACAATGGAATTGTTCTAAATCTAAGTATTGATTTGCTTAAACTCGATGCCTTCATAATTAAAAAAGTTGTAAACAGTTTTGGACTTTGTATGGTTAAGCTTCCGTTCTCTTATGGATAAATCTGTGATCTCCGATTATCCTGGATTATCTCTGCTTTTTACCTATTTGAAAATTAACCATCTGGTATCCTTGATCTTTTTGATCTTTTTGTTTACCTTGTAACTCTCTTTTAAACTGTATCTCATTTGTGGGACGAAAGCGCTCGGTACGAATTTCTGCCTATTATTTTTTCTGTGGTATTCGTTTATATATATATATATATATATATATATATATATATATATATATATATATATATATATATATATATATATATACATACATAAGAGAATCATGTATATTTCTACTACTCTCTGTGCACATTGCATTTAGGTAACTCGCCTGCCGCCTATATATTTGGGTTGTCCGTATAATGCAGTCGCAATAACACGACGCTCAGCCTTGGCTTGGCAACTGATAGACAAGGAACTCCCATTCCCTTCTGGGCCAGGTGCGAATTACGCTCTGTAATTCGTTTTTTGTGTGCGAAAAACACTGCACTGGTGGACATTCATTTCCAACTTTGTGAAATCTACGGAGAAAAGCATACGAGCGTACAACACGTGCGCAAATGGTGCAGAGCATTCAAAGACGGACATACAGACATCCATAACGCATTTCAGAACCGGAGAGGAGCTGAAAGAAGAGGACTTCAGCTACCTTCACAGAGCTGCAGGAGAGTTCTACGATTCAGGAATAGAGAAGATGGTACACCTCATGCAAAAATGCATTGATTTCAACGGCGATTATGTCGAAAAATAGGAAAAAGTCTAAGCTTACCAAAAATGTATTATTCAATGCCAATAGTCATGTTTTGCATTGTGAAAAATCTTTGGGAACCTTTTACGGACAACCCTCGTGTATATATAATATATATATATATATATATATATATATATATATATATATATATATATATATATATATATATATATGTAAGTGATTACATAATAAAAAAAAAAATATGGAATGTTATTCCATATATAACTAAAAAACTAAAACTAAAGAGGTCAACCAGATTGCTTGCAGGAATGTGATCAGACCAGAGACGATAAAGTATTCTAAGATGACGTATACAATAAAGTAGGCTAAGTTGACATGCCGTCACCTGTGGTCATTCATTTGTTTTGAAACATTAGTCCAAGCTTCCTGCTTGAGACAACTACCGCGACCTATAATTCAAACTGCCTACGTGATTTCTAATGTGTCTCATTTGTATGTATGTTCATATGTTCGAGCTACTGTCTGCTTCCTTTATGACTTGTAACCGAGATGGTAGTGAGAACAGAGTGGAATTAGCCATCATCATTGGCAGAAGCGATCAAGCCATCGTCATTGGCAGACCTGTACAACCCTGTCTGATATTCATCATGTAATCTCAGAAGAATAGATGTATTTTTTATACTTCGTGTTTTCTACTAGAACCTCACATCAGAAAGATATCATCATGAGTTTAACACATCGTCGTCATAACCACTTCGTAAGTTATCAGCAAACCCCAAGACACTCCAATGAGTATGGAAGCGCATAACCAACCGACTTAGCGTAAGATTATCGCAAGTCTAACATTACCTCATAGGGCGCCTTACTATACAAGGCAACAGCCCTAATATTGGTGGCAGACTACTACAAGAACTCTACAACGTCTTCTGAAGAAAAACCAAAATAATGAATAATGCATCATATCAGAAGTCAACGACGACGAAAGCAACAGATTCTTCAAGCAACTTAGTATCATCGTTTAGTGAGCGACTTCAGAAAACAACAAGAACTCTTCAACGTCTTCCGAAGAATAACGAATAATGTATCATATCAGAAGTCAACGACGACGAAAGCAACAGATTCTTCAAGCAACTTAGTATTTTCGTTAGTGAGCGTCTTCAGCAGTGCATAACTTCAAGAAACAAACCGAACGCGTCTTCAGCATCGGATCTTCAAGGAATCGAATCATCCAACACCCAAACAACGCGCACGGGGGAAACTCAAGCCAAACCAGGTCATCCACTAAACAGAGGAGGGCCAAGGGTGTGTCGTTATCGGAACACCGTGACTTCCCACAAAAGCGAGCTAAGTACAATTTTGTTTATTCATTTGGAGTAACTGAGTGTTTCCTTTACAGGTCGAATTTTCGTTATTCCTGTGGCTGAAGTTACGAGACATTCTTAATCTTACTTTTTTACAGAAATTATCTACATCATTGAGATTTCGCTACTGCGAGTTTTTATCTTTGAGTTTCTGTTTCCAGAAGTTCTACTGAAATATCATAATCATATACTGTGTTGATTTTATCATTTTGGGTGATTATTAATCCTTTACGTAACAAATCATATTAAACAGTGAATATGCATTGACGCAGTGGACGTCTGTATTTATACAGATGCATATATAGGGTCGTTAGGCCCCGTGGTGATTAGAAAACACACAAAAACAAGTGGAATACCCGTGCAAATCTAGATAAATTAGAGGTAACACTATTTCGGGTCAGGACAATAAAGACTTGTGCAAGGTCCCGATCGCAGTTTTAGCCTTGAGTTTTATGAGTTATATGCTTAAAATATCGAACCTTAATGACTCAACTTTAAAAAATACGGCTGGATTGCAAGGAATAACATGTCTATAAACACTTTCATTAGGTTAACATAACATTCATATAAACAAATCAACAAAATGTGTAAATGCGCTGACCTGGTTCCCTCACTATTTCAAATTTAGCAAAGAATGAAGTAAACAACAGCAAGTACAAACAGTTTAATATTGAATGCAGTAGAGATAACTTTTATTTTTTTAATAGTAATCACTCAATTCTGTATAGTTCAAGTCATTCATACGTTCGTTGCTTTATACGTAACTAGCAGCAACATAATGCTAAAAACACACAATACGTTGCCGATGGTAATAAAGAGAAGAATCAAACAAATCGTGCTTAAGCAAACTTGGTTACTGTGTCATCTAGTCAGACGGTCAGGGTCAGTTAGATCTGCCGAATGTTCAAAGCATAGCACATTCCACACAATAAGCGACACTAGCAAGCGGGGAAAAGCGATGTTGGATCACTCATGCCAATACCTTTTTGAATTAAAAAGGAATTTTCCTATGAATCATACGACCGTATCAAGTAATCAGAGCAGGTTCTCGTAATTTTAATACATTAAGTTATTATAATACTGGTGGATTAAGCCCGACTGTATGCGCTGTAAAAATTAGAATGTCTTGTTTTATTCCTTTAGTCCACGTAATATCTTGATTTACGGACTCACCGTCTGTTCTTCGAACTTCCCTATTGAGAAGTCCGGATAAGCGAGCGCTTACAGATACCTCTATAGTTATAAAAAACATTGATCTGTATCTAGCGTAATTGTAAGATATCCATCTATATGTATACAAAACATTACCTTACCTCCTGCCAAATAAGGCGTGTTTATCAAAGGAAAATTCTATAAACCTTCAAACATATTAAAATCCGTTTTGAACAAAAAGAGACAGTTAATCAAATAATAACTTATATAGAGGAACCAATCATTCGTCTCATAAATCGTGATATTGTTCAAACGACCCAACAGGAATTCTCCCACAACGCAGTCACAGTGTGAACGCAAAATCTCGAGACGCATGCACCCTCGAATGTCTTAGTGCGTGTAAAAAGACTTTGCTGGGAAATGAAATTTTAATCCTTCCCGACGCTCTGAAATATAACAATTTCCACGAACAAAGCCCTATACATGGTTGACTCACAGCAACAAGTTAATCTAGTAATCCACAAAACCTATACATATAAATATCGCATTTTTTATTGTTGCTAATTTTTAATCACGCCCAACCAGTCGTAGATGAATCTCTCTTATACTCTATCTAAAGTAATATCCGTAAAGTCATTCAAGCAGAGGTGATTCAGCAGAAATTGTTTTATCTTTTATCTGAATACCAGGATGTTTCTCCACTAGTGAGTGATCTCTGGGGGAATCGGATGTCATTTAACAAAAAATACGGTCTAAGGACAAACATAAAGCTATATACGTACCTTCGTATAGACTCCCAATGAAATTTCAAAATAGAGATAAATGACGAAGTTGAAAAAATGTTAGTAATAGGAGTCATTAGGAAATCAAATAGCCCATATAATTTTTCCCTCAAACGTCATGCCAAAAAAAAAAAAGATCGGACTTGGTGTATCTGCGTAGATTTCTGTTGCTTAAGCAAGGAAACGATTCCCATCGTTTTCCAGTGCCATGGACCGACGATATCTTATCTTTGTTCGGTAAGAATAAATTTTTCACCAGCTTGGACTTACTTAAAGGCTTTCACCAGATACCATTACCTAAGTGATTGTACCTCATACACCGTTTTCAGCACACCCATGGGACATTATCGTTTTTTACGTATGCCTCTGGCTTACGTTGCGCCCCAATTACAATATAGTGTTTGGAGACTTTTAGGGGATACCCAACATGCCTATTGGTTGGTCTTGTAATCTTTTCTAATACCTTAGAAGTACATTCACATAAACTAGAGCTAGTGCTATAGAGACTCAGAAAAATAATCTCAGAGTAAAATATCTAAATGTGAGTTTTTAAAAACCGAACATGTTTATCTAGGTTTTATGTTTCTGGTCAAGGTCTTAAAGTAGTCCATGGTAAGGTGTCGGCTATTCATAGCTTTCCGGTACCTATTAACGTAAGATGATACAGCACTTTTGCGCTGTAGTGGGTATTACAATCGTAGTAAATATGTAACTCTTCAATCATAGCAGCTCCTTTAACAGATCTTACGAAGAAGGGCGTAGATTTATTATGGTCTGAAAAGCATCAACAGGCGTTCGATATCTTAAAAGCGAAATAATGCAGCTCACCTAAGTTAAAAATCCCTGATTTAAATAAGGAATTTTTTTTTTATAGCAACAGACGCCTCAGATCAAGGGGTAAGAGGGGTACTACTTCAGCAATATGAATAACAGTTCTTTCCTATAGCTTTTATTCATGTAAACCAGGGCTCTCCAAACTATGGCCCTCCCCGGGTCCACATCCGGCCCGCCACATAATTTCGTCTGGCCCGGCAAACAAATCCTGTGTGGTGGCCTTGAAAGAATAATTATCGCACAGACTGGCAACAGAACGTGAATGGATTTGGAAATTGGCATTTTTTTGCAAGATATGACAGGTCATATGAATCAATTGAATCTGAAGTTGCAAAGCAAAACAAATTTGATCTGTGACTACTTTGTTCATGTCAAGGCATTCAGAACAAAACTTGCGCTACTTGAAGGCCAGGTGAAAGTTAAGAATTTTGCTCATTTTCCATGTTGAGAAAAATTTCATGCAGAAAGTAAAGTTGAATTTCCTTCTTCGTTTGCAAATGAAATAATTTCAGAGTTGAAAAAACAGTTTCAGGAGCGATTTGCTGACCTTGATGCCAAAGCAAATGAAATCAGGGTCTTTCAATAATCTTCCAACTCAATTTCAAATGGAAATTATTGATCTCCAGGCAGATGACAGACTGAAAGATAAGTAAAGAGAAGGAAATCTGATTGAGTTTTATAAATGCCTGCAGCCAGATTAGTTTCCAAATTTGATAAAGTTTGCTTGTAGTTTTGTGTCCATTTTTGGTACAACATACTTGTGTGAACAAACATTTTCCAAAATGAAGTATGTGAAATCTAACTATCGAGCAAATTTGTCTGATGATCTTTTGAAATCAATTCTTACAATTGGCTCGTCGTCATCTAGAACCTGATTTCAATGAAATTTGAAGTCAAAACGTCAGTATCTTTCGTCAACAACTAATTTGATTGCATAAAACTAAAGGCAAAAGGGATCTATTTAGTTTACCCTGATTTTTCCAACAAGATATGTTTTTAATTTTTTCCATGTTATACTGTAATATTTGAGGAAATTAAATTACTAACACATTTTTTTTTTTCCTTTGGCCCGCATGAATGTGGCCCTTACATTGAAAAGTTTGGAGACCCCTGATGTAAACTAAAGCCCTCTGAAAGTAAATATGCAGTAATAGGCAAGGAAGGCTAGGTATCGTTAACTCACTAGTACATTTTAAGTTCATAATCTACGGCTATCCTGTTTAAAGTCCTTATTGACCATAAGTCACTTACAGAGTTTTTCAAAGGCTTTAATCACAGTCCCAAAGGAACTTGTCGGCATAATGATCATTCAGGTCTTTGGAGCCAAGTTAAGATATCTACCTGGGAAAGGAAATATCATAGCTGACACATTATCCTGCAATACCGCACCATACTGCAAAGAACCATTAATTGGACTAAAAGATATAGAAACATCCGTGCCTATTGTTAAAACCGTATCTAAACAAAAAAAATTCATTAACCCAAGAGATCGCGAGCATTGAATAGCTGGTTGGAGTGCAGAACTGTTACAAACTGAACAAAACAAGGGCCAGCAGCTAAGCAAAACAATAAAACAAACCTTCGAACGGAAACAAGGTCAGCAGCCTAAGCAAAACAATAAACACTTCGAAACGGAAACCCTAAAGCAAACGTATATTTAAAGTATGTGTATTAGAACTTATGTAATCAAATGTAATATTATATGTAGGTCCGTTGACAAGAAAAAACCCGAAGAACACAGCAGGTGACTAACGACCAGGTAGTAGTAATAACTCTTTCATACCATCGTCCTAAACTGGTTGCATTCCATCATCCCAGTGTTTCTTCTTATTATGTCACAGAAAGCCAAATCACTGTTTTACAGGCCTACAATGCTTACAGATATAAAAGCACATAACTAATTGTGACACGTGTCCATGAAAACAAGGGATATACTAAAGACACCTGTCAGTTTAGGGGCCTATCCTGTGCCAAATCAATCCTTGAAAGAATATACGTAGAATTGATTAACAGAAGTTACGAGTCTGAACAGAGGAAATTAAACACTTATTAGTTAACAGTTTCCCTTGACACGTTATATAGAATTAATAGCACTAAAAACAAACACCGCAATTGAGTGCGCTAGGAATATTTATGAGTGTTAAATCAGTAAACATGGAATTCAACACATAATAATCTCTGACTCGGGTAGTGTAAATCATAATAATCTCCTTAACTCGCTGTGTGAATTCCTTTCCATTAAGAAAACCAATACTATATTTTATCACCCAGAGTCAATCGGATAAATAGGAAAGTGTCAATGTCTTACGAGTTACAACTCGTGATATTGGATCCGAACTGGATTATAGCAGTTCTCCCGCGTTGGTTTTAAATACCTTTATCATTCATATCTTGTATCTATAAGAAAATGATACCGCAAGTAGCCTTATACGGTACGCCGCTAGAACACTTTTCCACATATTCAAGCCAACCATTAATTTATCAAATATATAAAAAAAAAAAAAAATAAAATAAAATAAAATAAAATAAAAAGTATGGATACAAGTGGAGTTGATATAATACACTCCGTAAGAAGTCGGAAGGGTTACAAATTATAACAAAAACGGAATCACGATAAAAATCAATAAGCAAAACGTAACCATAGGTTAATTAAATATCCAAATATATATGCGTAAAGATTTGAACTCTAACTTAACGCTTTAGTAATGACAAATAAGCTAAAAGTTCAAACACATATCAAAACCTACTGACATATTGTCTGTCCTGGTGATTTATATTCGTAGTCAATGAAAAAAAAATAAAAAATAAAATTTAACAAAAAATTTTAAAATAAAATAAAATAAAATAGATTTCAAAGTCAGGAAGTCTAGAAGTGAAAATGTATATCTATGGAATAATCCTATATGGATCTTACAGGGCAAATAATATATATAGGGAATTGTATGGAAATCTTTTTCATTAGTTTGAATAAGGAATATCTAATTTAACATAATTACATTTATTTACAATCATGCAGATTTCCAACATGAAACTAATATATTGTTCAATTTTGGTACTGTTTTTTTCAGACATTCTTCTTGTGTGGGTGGAGTATTA
>NC_061096.1:7652506-7747506 GCF_015104395.2 Macrobrachium nipponense
TCTGTTTATCGTTATAGTTCAGTCAAAAGTCGCCAGGCTTCCAAGTATAAAAACTCTCCCTCCCTTACAACAGCCTCTTCGTAATCCTCCAAGCTCCCGGTAATGACGAGGAAAACATAGACCATATCATTTCTCACAGAGAAGTGTAATGCTCTGATAAACGCCCTCACGTACTCAGATGCAGACTCACGCGGACCAGCAATCAATATGCGTGCAAAGGTCGAGACAAACACTAAATCTAGGAACAGACTTGAAGATATTGACATTTCTAAAGAAATCCTTATGAACAAACTGAGTTTTCCCACTGATAAAACAACGTTTCCATTACAATGATGATTTACTTTTTATTCGACAGATACAAGTTAAAGAAAATACGGTAACTGTCTCTTTTTTTGTAAGCAAAGATTTTTACACTTTTGTTCAAAATTGCATACATATGAATGAATTCGTAACTTATCGTACATCAAATACCACTTGGTGTTCAGGAGGGCAGTTAATTGTCCCGAATGAAATGTCATTTTCCCCCTTACCTTACCCTTGTGGCTTTCAGTGTAATATGAAACCACTTATATATATATATATATATATATATATATATATATATATATATATATATATATATCTATATATATATATATACTACAATATATATATATATATATATATAATATATATATATCTATAGATATAATAATATCTATATATATTATATATATATATATCTATATATATAATATAGATATATATATATATGATATATATGGATATATATATATATATATAGATATAATATATATATTATATTCTATATATATATATACTTATATATATATATATATATATACTATATATATAGTATATATATATGTAATATGTATATTCCTACATATATATATGGGTGTATATTCCAACAATAAACTCTGAAAAACACATTGACCAATTTCAACCAAAAGTTAGTATAAATATGACTTACTATCTTAAAAAGAATGCTGTGGGGGTAAGATATCCCTAGCACCATAGGGCACCAAAAAGGGGTGGGGTAGGAAGAGCTTCCCTGAAATGGGGCTGGATCTTCCCTAGACTTAGTAACTAAATATGATCTATGAGTTTATTGTACTTCATTTCGGCATACAAATATATATATATTTATATATATATATATATATATATATAATCTAATATATATATCATATATATATACTTATATATATATATATATATATATATATATATATATATATATATATAAATTAGCTCTGACTACACCTGTCTCATCCACAGACTAAGGTAACTGAAATTGGAAGTCGCTCTGTCGGCCCTTTACCCACTTTTCCTTGCACTCACTCCCTGTTTCAACTGTTTTCTCATATTCCCATTCCTAGTATTCCCGTCCCGGTCAGAGACTCATGTGAGTGTAATTGACTGTAAATTTTCTGTGCGATAAGTGATATTAGTAAGCATTACTTTGCTTCTAGCAAATCTCATTGCACCCACGTAATAGATTATCTTCTATGACTTCTCTTGTAGCATTTAATGTTAGATTACCATCACTGGGATTCGTATTTCAAATCTGTCTGCGTTGCAGGTTCGTGTAGACTGCCCCGTTGTGTGCCTCCTCCTGTAGATGAACAGTGCCACTCAACCTGTTCTGCCAGTGCCAATCTTCAGTCATTTTCTCAGGGATTCCAGCGGAGCTCACGCTCGCTTACAGTGCCCCACTGCTTAGTGTTAATTAAATTTTGCTAGTTTAAGTTCTTGATCCGTATCTCATGCACCTGCGAGATCCCGTTGGCTGAGTGATTCTGCTCATAATTTGGTGGCACCTTTGTTTTGCTATTGTTTTGCTATTATGTTAACGTCACGAGTGCCAAGAGCCAAACAGTGCTCCTGTAATTTATATCTTCTGATTACCTTATAAAACTTATAACATTTTAGTGGAAAAATTACGTTTACGTTCAATCCTTTTTCTGTTCATAGCTTGCGTGGTCCCCAGTCAGTATAGGCGTGTCACATGGTATATTTTGAGAAGAATAAAAATTTTGGATTGCTCATCTTTTAACGTAATACCCGGCACGCAGGCTATCATAATGTATAAAATATATCTCATTATTATCCGTCCCGAGAGGAAAACGCCTGATAAAAATTACTGACACATTTAATTTAAACTCCTGAATCCTGGATGAACTGCCTCTGCCGGATATTTCTACGACATTCGACAATTAATGTTGGCATCAGAAAGCTCCCAACTCCCTTCATGTACGGCGCCTTTTCACCCCTATTTTACACCCATTCTCTATATTCCCTCATTTCTAGTGACTCTTTTCCTCCATTTGTGAATCCCTTTCCAGTTCTTTCTTCTTTCTGTCTTACCCTACTGAACTGACTCTAACGTTATATATTATATATATATATAATTATATATATATATATATATATATATATATATATATATATATATATATATATATATATCTATATATATATATATATATAAATATATATATATATATATATATATATACATAGATATATATATATATAGATTATAATATATATATATATATATATATATATATATATATATACATATATAAATGTGTGTGTGAGCATAAATAAGTATTGTAAGTACACTGTAAATGTACAGAATAACATACATAAAACCACGGGACATCACCGAGATTTTTAGAAGACCTTGAATTCTTTCGTTCCAGCGGTGGACAGAGCCGTTCAATACGCAACTTGGTTACATAAATGAAAAAAAATGTTTCTTTTCCCCGCTATCTTGCGCCCCGCCCCTCTCTTTTTCCCAAAAGAGTAAAGGAAAAAGAGACCTCGAAGGATTAGGTTACTGGTAAAGCATGTAGTCTCGAGTTTTCTCCAAAGGGTTACAAAAGCATGAGGGGATAAAGATCCCCTAAGAGAGATGGCGACACCGTACAAACTTTCCAGAAAGCTCTTCCGATAAAATTAACTCCGAAAATCTCAGGTTGAGAGAGAGAGAGAGAGAGAGAGAGAGAGAGAGAGATTGGAATTTATTCTGTAATAATCCCTTATTGTCACTATGGCATCCGAAGTTATATCATATATTTGAAAGATGGCCTCAGCCATATGTAATTGACCGATCACCAAATTCAAAGTAATATGGGGATAAGATAATACAATTCCTTCATGGATGTACTCATAACTATGGATATCATACACTACAAGTTCACGTATACAGGAAAACATTTCTCAATGTCTTACATCCATTTCTTGAGTAATCATATCTTATTAAAGGTTGGGCTGGCGAGCAACTTAAATTTACGGAATTTAATACAATTCTTGAGCATCTGCCTTCCATCCAATGCCTCGACCAAATCTTTGAAAAAGCGGGTTATAAAGTGCGTCGGATGTTCTTTCATCCTCCCAGTAAGAGGTCAAAAGAAACATACAACAATGAAACAAAAATCTCATACCCTGATAGCATTAAGAAAATACTAAATCTTTGGACAGAAACATTCTTTTCACTTTTAGCTCCTGTAATACAAAGCTGGTAAGATCTTCGGTCACCGACATTTACGGGAAAAAGGAATAACAAAGATATTGGCATATGTATGATGCTTTGCTGGAAATGATCATTTTTAGGTGGGGCTTCACAGAAGAAAGCCTTTCCAAAAGGAAACTCGAGTACCAACGGTACGCCAGTTATGCGCATCAGAATTCTTTCATATTTCAACATATGAGTTACACCATCCACAAGATACAGTGGGATGCAAAGCAAATTGTGTAAAGAGCTTCGTGTCGTTTGAAAAGTCAGGCACTCGATGCTGCTTTTATTTAGGAGACAAACAACATGAATCCTTGACCTGGCTCAAGAAAACAAGAAAAGACCGAACATAACTTTTTGGATTCTGTATCAAAGATTGTTTGTTTGTTTGTATGGAGTTTTTACGTTACATGGAACCAGTGGCTATTCAGCAATGGGACCAACGGCTTTACGTGACTTCCGAACCACGTCGAGAGTGAAACTTCGTTTCACCCCAGAAAATTAAAACAACATCTTTTAACGCCTCAGTGGAGTGCCCGAGAATCGAACTCGTGGCCACCGAGGTGGCAGGCCAAGACCATACCAATCACGCCACTGGGGTGCTGTATCAAAGGTTGGTTGATTTATGAAATTTAAGCTTGTGAGCCAAGCACTGGGGTACTTTCAGTGCTGAAGACATTGGAGTGGTTGGCCAGCCCTGGCTGCCCTAACCTTTGCTGGCTATTTTAATAATGCTTACGCCTTATTCCCTTGGCTTACTGGATCATTACCCAATGTATGTACCTTAATTGATTGTCTTTTAGTAAATCCTTGTTTAAATAATTCGCCTATGCAGTAATAAAACCATAATTTTTTTCAAAAGGGTAGAGATGAACACATGTCTGTAACCGTCTTTACAACTTTTAACATTACACATACCTAATTACATACATACAAACACACATTTAAATATATATATACATATATATATATATATATATATATATATATATATATATATATATATATATATATATATGCATAGTCAGCGTGACGGGTGTTTAATTTAATATGAGAAAATGAAAAATTT
This sequence comes from Macrobrachium nipponense, assembly GCF_015104395.2. NCBI lineage: Eukaryota > Metazoa > Arthropoda > Malacostraca > Decapoda > Palaemonidae > Macrobrachium > Macrobrachium nipponense. The sequence continues at coordinate 7,657,102 of NC_061096.1, forward strand.
TACTCTTCTCAAATATATAAGGGGGCACGCAAGCTAAGAATAGAAAAAAGTTGGAACTTTTATAGAAAACACTTAAATTACTTTTCAAAGGATTGAATGTAAAAATAGTTTGTCCATTAAAACAGTATAATTTCTTTAAGGTTATCAGAAGATATAATTTACAGGAGCACTCTCTGGCACCTTGACACTCGTGACGTTAGTACTAATATTCACATTAGCAAAACAAAGGTGCCACGTAATTTCAAGCAGAATCATTAATCCTATGGGATCACATAGGTACATCAAGTACGGATCAAGAGCTTTAAATTAGCAACATTGATTAACACTAAGTAGTGGGGCACTGTAAGCGAGTGTAAGCTCTTGCTGGAATCTCAGGAATATGATCCCAAGGTTGGCAATGGCAGAACACGTTGAGTGGCGCTGTGCGTACTAATATCACTTATTTCACAAGGAATTCACAGTGATTTAGACTCATAGGGGTCTCTGACCTATCCAAATATTCCCTTATACTCAAGGTTCCCTTACGTTACTTCCTAAGTTATTCCGTAATGTGTTCGAGTTTGGTCAATGAAAATTAAAGATAAAGAGTCCAAATGGGCGCTCACATATATATACATACCCACACACACACACACACATACATATATATATATATATATATATATATGATATATATATATTATATATATATATATATATATATATATATATACATATATATATATATATATATATATATATATATATATATATATATATATATATATATTTATATCATCTATCTATATATATATATATATATATATATATATATATATATATATATATATATATATATATATATATATATATATATATATATACTATATGTTTGTATGTGTGCGTGTGTATAAATAGTCACTGTCGAACGAACTATCTAATCTGGTAATCGGGTAACAATAATAATTCAGCAATGGGAGAAATATTTAAGAGCCGAAGAGATAATGGTTTGATACGTAATGCTATTTCGTTAAAGCCAAGTCTGATTTCAAATTTTCCATAAGCACAAAATGAATATTAATAAATGAAGTTCAGCACTAACTCATTTTCCTTCATCGTATTGATAAAATAAAAAAACATTCCTTCTGTTGAATAACACAGAATGACAGCAATACTTTCGTGAATATTAAACGCAGCATTTGGGCATGCCACTATGGAACCAGGTATTTTTGACAAATTTTTCCGCTCTCGAAAATCGATAAATCTTTATTTTTTTTTCCAGTTCTGAATCACAGAAAGACCAATGGTATTAGGATGAAAAATAATAGTCGACCGTGATGCGTTTAAAACCTGAACGATTTCATCAGAAAAATAAAGGTTGCAGAGCGATGTAACAAGATTTCCAGCTTGGAAGAGATATTCATCGACGAATTAAATGTTTTAGCGCGCAGAATAAAAATGAGAAGTATGAATACATCAGGGTCTTATTAGACACTATTCGAATTGATAACTCTTTTATATTTACAATCTCTTCCAACAAAAACTTTGGACGAATATTTTCAGGAATTGCTCCTAGAAATATTCAATGAATTTACTTTCTTCTACTGCAATCTTGGTTACTGTAATCATTGAGGCGATCGGATACATAAAGCTTCAACCTAAGGATGGGTTAATTGTATGATTATATCAAGTTGTTTACAAATATCAACGATTGTTTTTGCATCCGTCGTATTAATGAAATATAGCTTAATTGTTACCTTATGGATTCTAAGTCCCGGTTAGCTATGTCTATGTAGTATGTACTCGCCTGTATGTATGTATGAATGTATGAGGAGAGTGTGAATTCGTTTGCATATCGATCTATATTTATGTATCAAATGCACAGCATACATTGGATGACTTTTAAAAGCTACATTCTATCGTGATGGTCATCACCAAAATATCTGATCGTTTATATTGAAAAATGTAATAATTTGTAGTTACTTTCTTCACCACCACAGAGAACTGCAATAGTGTATTGCAAGAAAGATTTTCCCGCGAGAATATAGACCTACCAGTGAAATAGGTCCTCTGTTTATCATAAAAAAGATACTGGAAAAGTGGTTATTATATAAAATAGACATCACTATTTCAACTGTTATACATACATGAGACCCAGGAAAGCAAAACTGTGAATAAGTGAACATGGGATACATAAAACTTAAAAGGTTAGGTACAGAAGACTGAAAATTAAAAGGTAAAGCAATAATGCAAGTTTGATGGCAGGTTCGATTTAAAATAAAAAAGATAAGTCCTTGAATCTTGGGAGTCACTACTTTCAGTGGTCTGCAGACCTTATAGAAATCATGTGCTACCAATGTTTATAATTTGGTCTTTCACCAGATCACCATTTCCAAATATTTGTAAGAAGGCAAACGGTATAAATTTACAAAAAAAGTATTCGTTATCGTAGTTCAATTCCATATGATTAATTGAACACTATAGTTTTAATTGATCATTATTTTATCGCCTCGTCAGCTTTTTATAACCTAAAAAAGGCGTAAAAAACATTAAGGTTTCATATAGAATAAAATATCCAACCACATATATTTTGAACATATTCGAAAGAACATGATCGCGTTCACAACTGTATGCCTCCCCTGTGCCAATCTCCTTAAGCATCTATCGATAGAATAGAATATAGAATTTAGGGCAAATGCCAACCGCTGGCACCTATGAAGTATTCAGAATTGAAAAAAAGAATGAAAGATGTTGCAGCTAGGGGCCGAAGGGACGCTACAAAGAACCTTAAGTAATGCCTACAGTGCACCACATGTAGTGCAATGACGGCATTCCCTCTCTACAGGATTGAGCATCTATCGTTTTCCATAAGACCGGTTTATTGTTGAGGACCATGTGCGACAAATGTCTTTAGGCTGTTACAATTGAAATAACAATATAAATCTTAGTCAATCTTCAGAACTATGTACACTTCTTAAACCATAATACCGCGTATAAAAAAGTCTGGGAAATATCACTAGCTCTTGGAAATAATGGCCAGGCAGACTGGCAAACAGTGAAGAAAACAAATGCGTCGAAGCTAATTTATCTTCATTTAATTTCATTGGCCGAAGTAAATAAAAACATATCTGATTCCACATTTTGACAGTGAGGATGTCACGCAACTGGCACTTCAGACGTTCAAGAGAAGGTTCAATGCCTTACTACTCTAATACTATTCTCCTTGCATATTGATACGTTTTTATCTAGTTAATTTACAAATTTATTTTTTTCTTTTTTAATATGTGGAATCTCATCTTTCTGTATTTCCCTTTACTCCCTCTTACTTCTAACGAACACCATATTCTTTGGAAGTTTGAATTTCAAGTCAATTGTCCCTGTGGGCTTGTTCCATATGAATAGGTTTCAGCTTCTGAATAATAATAATAATAATAATAATAATAATAATAATAATAAAATAATAATAATAATAATAATAATAATATACATTACTTATCACAATTAAAAGATACAAGTGCTTCTTCGTTCGCGCGGAAACAAAGGACCGAATTACCTTTGAAAAAAGTGCCTTTTCACTTCCGAGGCAACATGACACTGACAACGATCGAGAGAGATGTTGTTGACAGGACCGCTATCTGCTTTTGGGCCACAGCATCACAGAGCTGTCAGAAATTATTTATTTTGTGATCTATCAGCGGCGCGATATCAGATGAGAGCAGCAGCCATATGCTACAAGGTATAAAGGGAAATTCTGCCACAACAATATTTCACTCTCATTTCGATGAGCGCTGAACCGCGAAAGTTGAACTCGATCTAATTAAAACAAATTATTTTGAGCCGATTTCTGAATAGACCGCTGATAATGGGGCCGTAACATTCAAAGTTAAATATTATGGAAATATACGGCAACTTTGATCATACTATCTCTGCCGAATGGAATTGAAGGAAAATAGAATTTAGGCTAAAGGACAAGCCCTGGAACCTATGAGATCATTCAGGGCGGAAAGAGAAATTGAGCGTAAAAAGGTTTGAAAGGTCTAACAAGAGGTAAACTTTTTAGTTCCACTATGAAACAACTGAAAGGAGAGGGTGTAAAGAAAGATATAAGAAAGAATATGAACAGAGGTAAAGCAAAAGGAATGATCGGCGTTGTAGTTAGGGGCCGAAGGGACGTTGCAAAGAACCTCAAGTTATGCCTAGAGCACACACACACCACACACACACACACACACACACACACACACACACATATATATATATATATAATATATATTATATATAATATATATATATATATATATATATATATATATATAGTTCTAGGTTAAGTATCAGTCTTCCTAGAATTGTCTTAGGTGGAACTGGTCCAGGATTTATACCCAATGTTTCATTTTCCATATTGGTTCTCCTGCAAATAGACAGTATGTGGTCTGGTGGTTTTAACCTACACATTCACACGCACACACACACATATATGTATATATATATATATATATATATATATATATATATAATTATATATATATATATACATATATGTGTGTGTGTGTGTGTGTGTGTGAATGTGTAGGTTAAAACCACCAGACCACATACTGTCTATTTGCAGGAGAACCAATATGGAAAAATGAAACATTGGGTATAAATCCTGGACCAGTTCCTAAGACAATTCTAGGAAGACTGATACTTAACCTAGAATTTACTACAATATTATATTCCTCAGTGGCATAGAAACAGTCAAAAAAAATATTCACTGATAAAGAGGAAAAAGAAGAGCATGCTATATTTACAAACTTTGTTTGTCTACGAGAGTATGCTCGAGTCTTTGCTGTTACCCTAAGCAAACAACCCTCTTTAAAAGCTATTCATTTGACATATTTCTTTTAAAAGAAATGGATCAAGGTTTTGTATTCCTTGGCCGATATTCAAAATCTTACACAAGCTAGACTATCTTTTTCGCCACTGACCAAATGAAAATTCTAACAGATCATTAATAGGTGCCTTTGTGAATTGTGACACCACAAGAAAACTGCGCTCACAGTTAATTTGTGCATTATTGGTTTTATTTCTGAAGTCCACATTTTTATTTCTGAAGTCCACATTGTTCATTATATTACCATTAGAAATGGGGCCAACCAAAGTGTTAAAAATACCAAGTAGGTATTTTGCTAAAATGGACGAAGAGAAACCGACAGATCTAATAACTGTTTAGAAAGAATATTTGTTTTCTGTATTTTTGTTTCCCCGTACAATTACAGTTCTTTAACAGTGCTATTGAAATTACTCTTTAAGCGAACCATGTGATGGTACTTTAAATTAATTTCAATAAATTTTGTGGATGGTGGCCTAGCTAAATACTTGTACGTGTGGTGTTCAGACAAGGACGAGGTGCTTTTTTGGGGGTTGGGGGGTGGGTGAATTGGGTTATTTTAGTGAAGTATTGATTTAAAGGATGTATTCAAGCGGCTACTATAAGATTTTAACAGCTTCTCTGTTGATCAGAAAATAATTTGTCTAATTCGTGGAAAATAAATAGGTGTTCTGCTTCTAAATTTATCTTTCCCTTATTTCACTTGAAGGTATTCCATTTTTAACAGCTTCTTTAGTACGGTTCCATGATAGAAAGCGTTCATTATAATAAAAGAAAATGATAATAAACATAAACCGGGGAAGTCACTGTACATCAAGTCTATATAAAACCAAAAGGTTAGCCAGTGGTAAATCAAATGAACGATATCTCTGAAATATCTTTCAATCATAAAAAAATGAAAAAAAAGGATGAAAAATAGGAGAGGGGTTGGAGTCCGAGGAGCTCGGCCCACCCAATATTAAGTCAATGGGATAGACATTAAGCTTATGGTTTTCTGACAAAAACTGATGGAACATGATGGAGGAGAAAGGGAATAGAAGGAAAAACTGAGGAAGCCCATTATGGCCTCCCTTTCAAAGAACGACCATAACAATGTTAGAGTTCGAGGGTTGACAGGCCATATTTTCAAGGACTGTCCTGTTATGCGAAGGAAAATAAGAATTCGGGTCCCTTGCAAGAAATACAGTAGTGGAACAACACTGACGTACTTGACATAACTGAACACATGATTAAGTGAAGGTATTACGATGTTCTCTGTGCCAAAGAGTCTTGATCTATCATGATTTATATGATTGAAGAGTAGATGGGAAAGATAGTTTTACAAGAAGTTCCTGGCGACAAGGAAAATGACTTCGTGGGGGAAAAACAAGTTAAGTATATCTTAATTTAACCAGACAACTAAGCTGATTAACAGCTCTCCTAGGTCTGACCCGAAGGATCGGATATTTCTACGTGGCTAGGAACCAATTGGTCACCTAGCAAAGGAACCCACAGCTTATTGTGGGATCCGAACCACATATCGTGAAATGAATTTCTAATTACCAGAAATAAATTCCTATGGTTCAACGTTGGCAGAGCGGGGAGTCGACCTCGCAACTACCGAATCGGTAGGCGAGCACGTAAACCACTCGTCCAACGAGGAACTGCCTCGAGGTTGGAGGATGGCTTTAATTACAGGAATGCAGGGTAAAGGAGAAAAGATTATTAAATGGAAACGGCTTATCAAGACAGCGTAACAGTCATACCGATTTCTAATAAAAAAAATAAAGCTTAACAATAAATTGCTACTGGGTCTGTATCATAATCAGTTACTTCCCCAACCAACATTCTTTGGAAGCTTAAATTTCAAGTCAGTGTCCCCTGTGTGCTTGTTGCATATGAATAGGTTTCATCAACTGAAATAATAAATAAATAAGAATACCGGTTAAGTCGATCTCAAGGGCCATCAGTGACTACGGTCAACTCGTAACCCCTGGAAGGCCACCTCTTTCTACATTTATTTAGTGGAAATCGTTAATCCTACGACTGCACGGGTCGGTGCCTTGATTCGCGTCTAATGCCAGCATTTGGAAGCCTTCCTGCTCCTTTTTCCCCAGACTATTATAGTCTTCCATCTTTCAGGAGAAGACGAATCTATTAATCTCAGTCGGTTAAACCACACACCTTTTTCGTGGCTATTTTTTACTCCATTCTCACTGAAGGTCCCCAGTAAAGGAAGTGAATTTAGGCAGAGCAAAAATGTAAAAAAGTAATAAGGATTAAATGATGTTCTCTGACACACGTTGTGGTCGCTGGAAAATAACAACAATAATAATTATAAAAACTCGTAAATTAAGGATTAAAATGATGATAGAGAGAATAGTCGCTATACAACAAAACAAAAAAATTGCCTATGCATGGCGTCACTGTCATTAGGTTACTAAAGTGCCTAAACGTTTGAAACTCAGTGTTTAAATGTATAAAACATTAAGGAAACACTCATCAAAATGAATTATATTTCATTTACCGTTCTCAGGTTCGAGAATCGGTTTGTTTTCATCTCTAAGAATTATTTTTATTACTATTATATTATTCAGTAAATGAAACCTATTCATATGGAGCAAGCCCACAAGGTCCACTGACATGAAATTCAAGCTTCAAAAGAATATGGTGTTTCTGAATAGGAAGTAAGAGGAAGAAAGGTGAAAAGCAGAAAGAAATCTCACTTATTAGAGAAAGAAAAAATAAAATAATAAACAGATGAATAGATATTAATACGCAGAACAGTTGCAAAGTATTGATGAATCTACATTATAGGCAATATTGTGACATTAAATTCTATTGCTTTGTACATCGAAAATATTACATGTTTTGTCGTCAGAAACATTAATATATTGCAAATGCCAACGATGGACCCTCATTTGAATCTAGGAAAACCCCTTTTTATTTTCCATCACAGGAAGCAAACACACATGCACAGCACATGCATTGATAAAAAGATAGATTAGACAAATAGCGAGAGATAGTACATAATATACATGTCTGTATAGATTATAAGTTTATTTCCTTTTTAAATTATTTATCTGATTTTAGGGTATATTTAAAAAAATAACCTTCCCACGTACATGGATGAATTTACAAACGCAAAACAGTAGCATTCTCTTCCTTGTTAATCTAAATAACAGGACAGATTTTGATATTCTGCACTTTTTTTTCTCAGGGCTTAAACTAATCACAGAAAAGCTGCAGTAGCTGCTATAAACAGAAACGACCAATTAAAAGATTTTGCTCATGGATTTGATACAACCGTAGTTGAAGGTTTAATTGCCTTTTTTGACAGGTGAATGGAATTGAACGAGTGTTGATGACTTCCCTAGATACACTCGTTTGTATGCACACACACACACACACACACACACACACACACACACACACACACACACACACACATATATATATATAATATATATATATATATATATATATATATATATATATATATATATATATATATATATATATATATATATATACCAATAGCACAAGAAGATGACAGGCAGTTGTAAGTTCAGTACTAAGCGCTTTTGTTATGATGCTCTTCTTTCCCCCTTTATTTTTGGTTATTATTTGTTATATGTTATATGGGGTACTCTTTATCTACCGTGTTGAGTTTCTATCTCTCTTAGGATATTATTCCTAATACTTCGCTATTCTTCTGGACTTCTGTTTCTGCACAATCGACCGATCCTGGATCTTCTCGGTTGGTCTCTCAGGAGGCAATTCACGTAGATAAAATATGAGTTCGGTTTCCTTTAGAATTCTGGGCAAGTTAAACACCACGTATTTGTTCTTAATTATTATTATAACACACAATCTCACTTTCAAATCACACACAACTCCTAATGACACAGGATAAACAGAGTTTAAACCGACACAAGTTATGCATCCAGAAGCGAGTAGTTACCTGATTCCCTCGTTCCAATTGAACTCTGGACCCATTTCTGATTTCTGGCGCCACCTCTTCTTCTTCTGGATTCCTTTTAAGACCACCCTAATTCTTCATAATTGGGTAATCTTTAATGCCTACCAGTTCCGGCGACGACATCTAACAAATCAGGGCGTATGCTGGGAGCAGTCGTGTTCTACCCACTTGTTGTTGCTCCTGGATCAAAGTTTTCTTCTAAGAGTTTGCATCATCGATTTTTGTTGTGTCTCACTCAGTCCCTTTTCTGCGTTTTACGAGTGTCGTATCGCAAACATCCTGGTTTGCGTTTCTCTTCTACTTCTCTTTTACCTTCATCTACTAAAAACTCTACTAGTAGAGTTTCCTAGCTAATATATTTCCTACATAACTAATCCTACAGACTTCTGCTTAACACTTTCACGTGTTATTTATTCACGCATCGTCAGGGCACAAATGAGTTGCAATTTGAAAAGAAGGTTATAGAGTAAACAAAAAGAACAAGAACAGCAGATGATTAATTGTTAAAGGGTAATAAACCAACAGAATAATCCGGGATCATGAGGTCACGTACTAAAACTATACTTAGTTTACGACCATGTGATCCCAGATTATCATGGATTACCTTTTCGTGTATTACCCTTTGACAATCATCCATCTAGTATTCAGTGTTATACATGTCTTTGGATTTTGTATTGCTAAGCTTTCGTATCTCTTAAGGTTAGGTCGACGGTTTTAGTTTGTGACCGCATGGTCACAGATTATCCTGGATTATTCTTTTTGCGTATTTCTCTTTGACAATTCACATCTGGTTTTCTTGTTCTTCTTGTTTACTTTGTAACTTTCTTTTCAAAATGTATCTCATTTGTGCACCGACAATGTGTGAATAAACAGCACGTGAAAGCGCTTGGTACTGAACTTCTGCCTGTCGAATTTCTGTGGTATTCACTTATATACTGAAGTCACGTGCATCTACTGTGATTGTTTAAGCTTGTTTAAGCATTTATATATATTCAGTTGAACTTAGAGGGGGTTGCTTCTGCCATGGCCCTCAACATCCTTAAATGGAATCCAACACTAATAACCAAGTACATAACTGACTGTTTAAGTACAATGCTGTTTACCGGCTTGTTCCTAGTGTCCTGACTACTCTTGAGGAATCTAACCACTGTGCCTAGTTTAGAAGGGATTTTCAAATTCAGGAAGCCTGAAATTTTGCTAGCACTTAAAGAAATTCATTTACTGTGACATGACAGAAAATTGTCTTGTTATTTTACAATATGCTTCCGAAACAATTGTTAATCTTTTCAAACTTGACCCATAACCAAAACAAGAGTCATGGAGACCGAGGTAGACATTCTAATCAAACAACCATTATAAAAAAAAATCATAGTCAGAAACTGCAATGTATCAGAATTTGAAAAGCCATCCTCTGTTCTAAACACAAGCTTTATCCTTAAAACTAGATAATTCTATTTCTCTAGAGATAAACCTAGATAATTAATGTATCTATCAGCGTTAATTACAATTATTCACATAACTGTAATAAATAATGATCCTTTTTCTGATTTCAGCTGTATATAGCTCCTTCATATAGGCTTGCATGTTCCCTGAGATATACGCTTTCTTAGGTACTAATATTCCGATATTTACATATTTTTCTTCACTTAATTACAAGTTGGCAAATAGAAAATAAAAAAAAGCATGATGGATATTGCTTAAAAAAATACTTGATGATGTGAAAGTAATGGAATTTAATAGCGAAGAAACATGGTTGCAAATGTACCCGATGAACAATTTCCTTGTTGAAGCGAATATATAGAACGCACTTTCAAAGGTATCAGGGAGTTAGTTATCAATGAAGATAGATGAAGACATCTGAGCACAGTAGAAACGGGGGCAGCAGCACGCGAGAAGGTTCTCACGATACAGAAATAGGAGAGGAATAGGGAGTTGCAAAGTCATCGGATAGTACTTGCAAGTACAGGCGCCTATGGAGGAAGAATAAAAGGCCAACGTATAAGCTTCGCTGCAGAACCCAGGTTTACCCGGCCAGATCTACAGATAACCCCATTACACCCCATAGATATAGAGGGGGAGAGATTGGACAGACAAGTGACGATCGCTTGCACGTAAGGAGCCATTGTTATGCGATTGTTTTCAGAGATGGCATCGGTATCAACTGCGGTTACCAGCGGCAAAAAAAGCCACTTCTGACACCCAATGCTGAGTCATCAACTGTGTCAATTACAGGAACAACTTCACAAAAGAACAGGAGATCATATTTCACAAGTATGAGACCTATTTTCATTCGTGAGAATCCTTATGACTGCTGAAAATAACCTCAAGTAAACGTGTGTTAGATCGCAGACAACTTGCAGTCAACTGCACTCCTGCTTTTATATCTAATGAAATACGTAGTGAATGTTGTAATAACCTCGTTATTAAAGCAGGGGTGACTGTTTATCCTCGGTACGCGCCTACAGCTCAATAGTAGTAAGATTAAGCCAGACTTCTGCTGGCACGGGCTCTTGCTTTTCAGCAGCCTGTAGAAAAACTTACAGCACATAAAATATTATTCCAAATGACGAATTGTATAGAATAACTTGTTCAGTGTGCCGAAATTTCCCCGAAAAGTCACTGGCATGTAGGGTTACCATCAGTCCATACAACCATGGTTATGCCTGACAATATTTCCTACTGCTTGTACAACAATGTACTTAGGCTAGTATCATGAGGCCTAGATCCAGGCCTGCTGCAGTTGTAAGTGTTAATGAAATGTTATGGTAGTGTTATATACATGTTATCAATAAGTTCTCAAACCTGGTATGGAGAGGACTGCGTTATTTCATCTGCCAGAACACTTAATGGTAATATTCTTCATTTTATTATTATCATTTTTACCTAAAATAAAGCTTCAAATTCATAATGCATTATAGCTTGAAAACTAAACTTTCCAAATAGCTAGTCTACCAGGGTTGATCATCAAATAACCAAGTGTATCTTACCCTAGGCTAACCTTAGCTTGGCAAAGGTATCCTAATTTTGCATAAACTTCAAGAATGCTGATTTTTCAATCTGTTCCTCTCCACGGACTATGAAATACAACTTAAGTCTTGGCTGGCTATGAAAGTCTAAAGTTTTTCTTATATTGTGTTTCAGATTTCCTGATAAGGACAAAGAGCGAGACCGTTACCCTACTTGGGTTAGAAATTGCAGAAGGGATAAAGAGACAAGCAATACATCACGCATATGCGGCAAGCATTTTCTTCCATTTCAAACCTCCTGGTGTGCAGAGTGAAAATTTAATTCATAAGAACCTTTTGTAACCAAAGGACCCAAGTGACATGTATGGCACTCTTTAATGATTTTTGGTCTATAGAGGTTAGTGGAGCCCTCTATTCATAATAGAAACCTTTTCAGAATTATTTGACTTTTAATTTTCTTTACTGGAACAGTTACTTTTATGCAAAGTGTTGTTAGTTATTGCTCAAGAAATAATCAAATTTCTCTTTATTTCTCTGGATTTTCAATTTTTTATATTTTTCTATATAATCGTAATTCTTAGGTGAAAATTGTAAATTATGTTTCTGTACTGAATGTTGTATTGGAATTTTTGAAATAAAAGTTAAATAAAAACTATTTTGCAATTCATATATATATATATATATATATATATATATATATTATATATATATATATATATATATATATATATATATATGAATTGCAAAATAGTTTTTATTTAACTTTTATTTCAAAAATTCCAATGCAACAGTTCAGTACAATATATATATAGATATATATATATATATATTATATATATATATATATATATATATATATATATATATATATATATATATATATATATATATATATATATATATGTCATTTTTATAGCATCTGTATTACAATGATACAGCTTTACAAATAGGTATTAGTGTCACAAATGGAGACTGAGTATTTTCTGTTTATCATTAAATGTCATTGTTCGTTGGGCAAAGCTATTCGGTACTTCAAGAAATACATACCTGCTAAAAAATCCTAATCAGTTTTTTATATTTTCCTAGATGACAACAAATTTACTAATGTAACGCATTATAAGTTACCTCTCTTGATATTCTTACCATTATATACCAGTAAAAATTAATGATGATTATTTTATCATCCATATTTTAGGATTTTATCTATTAATCCTTTGAATGCTCAACTAGGAAAATATATCTAAAAAATAATTGTATTTCCCTGGAAATCCCAGAATTATTTTCGAAATGTCCCGAAATCCCGGGGTCCAAATTCGGGCTCAGACTGGAAACCCTAATTGTGACCTTGCAATAGATGGGCTTGTTTCACTTAATCCAACCAACAGCAAACGCTAGTGAAAATTGGCTGACAGGTATCAGGCTATTGAACCTACGCTATTATTGATATTATTATATTATATGCCCATGGCTGAAGCTTATATGGGATGATAGCATTGGAGTTGACAATTATTTTACCATTTTGTGTCAGTTTGACCCATGAATAAAGAACGATAATTAGTTCTGTCTCTATAGTAAAACAGGAAATTTACGGTGGCAAGAAAGGTACATAACATCGACAAATTGGTCAACTATATTGCTCAAGTGAATACAAACTAGTACAACAGACAGAATTGAAATTTTATTTCTACACGTAGTACATATTGTCATTGGTAAATGCTTCAAAGATAATTTGCCAACCGTTAAAGACTGCTGAGAAAACCATAATGTAGTTGCCATATCTACAAAACATTATGGCTTAACTGTAGAAGAAATAACCAGCAACATTAATTATTTTTTATATCTGCATGCAGTACATATTGTATATAGTAAATGGTACATAAATCATTTGACAGTTTTGATAGATATCCGAGAAAACACGTTTTAAAGAGTGCTTGGGTTTGCGCCATTGTTTACATAAGAACGATCGCATGGCAATGGCGGCAGGCAGTCAGTGCACGCCACAGACTCCTCTGGCTGTTATATGGTGTCCAATCTCTCCTCTCTATATCTATGGTACACCCAGCACCACTTGCCCTAAGTTTCACTACCAGGCCTACCATTGAAACTATACAATTCCAGCCATACATCATGTCAGTATCTTTGGTCATCCGTTGTAAGTTTTTCAAAACTGGCGTAGAGGAAACAGGGTTATGACCAAGTCTGCATACGATTGTAAGTCGTGAAAGATAGGTTTATGCTGACTTCCTCGTGTATTTACAGAGCAGTGATTGATTCTATTAAGCAGTAGCAACAAACTTTTTCTGATATTTTGCTTCACTCAGTAAGTGCGGGATAGTTTATATTGAAATCCACAAGCTTCCGTGTGAACTTTCAGTACGTAAAATAACGAAGGAGAACGTTCAGCACTCAAGTTGAATGAAGTTGTAAGACTTAATGTCTTAGAAGTCCTTCAAATAAACTTACAAAGTTAGGTTTTGAAGCTGGTTATCAGATGCAGAGGAGGCACCGAAAATTGAAAAATCCAAAATAGGACTAGAAAATCCAAGTGCAATTTTAAAAGGATTGTTTCAACTTTGCAGCTATAACTCCTATGCACTCTCATTCATTGAAAATGCAGTTTTATCTCAATTTATTTTTAAGCGCTGCATCTCTATGATGAATATTTTAATGGGGTCTGATAGATATGAAATTTTAATTACAGATATAATACTCGGAAGAAATGATTCTGGTTTTTCGTAATTTTACTGCTAATTTTAGCTTAACTATTCTTTGTTGCTTCCATGGAACTGTTTTATATTTTATCTTATATATTATATATATATATGATATATATATATACATATGTGTATATATATATAACATATGTATATATATATATATATATATATATATATATATATATATATATATATAATATATATATATACACACACATACAGATACGAACACACACACACACACACACACACACACACACACACACATATATATATATATATATATATATATAATATATATATATATATATATACATACACATATAATATATATATCTAATGGATTATCAAATGTATGTGGGCATGGAGCTAAGTTCAAATTATTGGTAAATGGCAATAATTTTACTTCTCAGTTAATAAAGCTGAGGATACAAGTGAAAAGCTAAATAATGTCAAACATTTCTGAAGGCTTGGACAGCATTTATGCAACAAAGACAAATGAAAATATTACTAAATTATGTTGATGGGGCAAAATAATGAGAAGCAGTGGTGACATCCAAGGGAACTTTCATTTTCAAAATAATCAAGTCTAGATTACTGGTAAGCTGTAGATCATACTAATCAGAGCGGAAAAATTAATAAAGGGTGTCGCACGTCAGGACAGAGTTGACTAGGAATGACTACCTGTCAAAGACAAAAGTGACCTGTAGATTCTACGAGAATAATGTTTGAAATTGAATTGGAAGGGCCAGATTTACTTGGAATAGAGATTTAGGATAAAGACAGGTAAAGATTTATGAAAATGAAAACACAAGACCAGAAAAGTCAGATTTCGCCGCAGCCCTATTTGTTGTGCGACACTGAGTCCGAAATTGATAATAATGATAAAAACTTTAACAATAAAGTCAGGCAAAATTGTGACCAACGCACAATATCCAAGCTTCGCTGAAATAAAATCAGTAATGTCAATTTTTTTTATCACCTCTAATACTTTAATACAGCTAGTCATTCTTTTTTTTTTTTTAATCTGACCGTGAGTTTAAATTTTCGTGACACTGAGGTGACTTTTACGGTAACATATAACCAGGATTCTGGTCTGAATTAAGTTTGAGAAATATCAAACCAAGACAAAGTTTGAATTATATAAAAAAAAAGGAAAAACTGTCATCCTGCATCCTTTTGATGTAACTTGTTTTAATTTTTGTTGCAACGTTCATGATGAAAGACTGAAACTCCTGACAGCCTTTTATGATATAAAACTCAATTTGTGGACGAATAGCAAGAATGGCAACACAAAGAATACAAATTGATGATAGAGTCAACTCAGAATAACTTACTTACAATTTGTCCTGTTTTGCAACATCTTATCTATAGATTAAAGAACGTTTTTAAATTTAATTCACGAGGGCTGCTTGATCGGCACAGCGATTACACCTAGCGCTACCCATTCACATAACCCTGAATAAGCAAATATCCAGGATGGTTTCACCACTTACACGAGCAAGAGTGCCCAGTATAAATGAACAAACATTTATTCAAAATCAAACTCACGCTCACAAGTGACAAAAATCGCAAAAGTGTCCATTCAAACACTTTACTTCCGTCAGCAGACTTCCTAATATTTGTATTACGAATGTAATATTAGCACGGTTATAGGAAACGCGAGCTTTGTGAACCTCTCGTCGTGGAGAAAAGTTTCTTCCGGATAATTCTGGAGAGAGAGAGAGAGAGAGAGAGAGAGAGAGAGAGAGAGAGAGAGAGAGAGAGAGAGAGAGAGAGAAGCAACATTACTTCATATATCGGATGAAGTGTATGGAAGAGTTCTGAGAATGAAACGAAGACTTGTAACTGGAAAACTTATAAAAAATAACAAAGTAGTTTTGGTTAAAAGAGGCTGTGAGAACCTGTTAT
The DNA here is from genome assembly GCF_015104395.2 of Macrobrachium nipponense. Classification (NCBI taxonomy): domain Eukaryota; kingdom Metazoa; phylum Arthropoda; class Malacostraca; order Decapoda; family Palaemonidae; genus Macrobrachium; species Macrobrachium nipponense. The sequence goes on from NC_061096.1 coordinate 7,673,503, forward strand.
TTCTCAAGAGACAGATGTATGAGAAGTCTAATGGTATTACCTAACAGATGAATAGAAAATAAAAAAAAAAATAAATAAAAAAGTCTGCTCTTATTCCTACAGAACATTTACATCGTACATACTGGCCGGTGTGCTAGAAGGTAATTTGAAGTATTAAAAATTTAGATGAAAATCTAAGCTTTTGTTGAGACATAGATTAGATAATGGTGGAAGGTCACAAGAGGATACTGTCTTTCTAACCGGTTAATAATCATACAGAAGAAAAATCCTAAATTACAGGGTATCCATAAAGTCATGGTGCAATTTAAAATACTTGCTGCTTCGTAACGATACAAGATAGAATTAATGTGTAAAAAAAGATAAGAAAGTTTTATGTGTCTAGTTTTTCTGCTCTTCTGAAGTTTTATTTGTTATTTGTTTATCAAATAATAAATTGAATCATTTTTGAAAGCTAAAAATTACCTTTTTTTTAATAACTGCTGTAAATCTTCTTTGGACAGCGACAGTACATTTTAGCTCATCCAAAGAACGCAATATACTTTCGCTTTTAGTGAAGCCAAGGGTCAACAGCAGTTCTGATCAAGAAGTAATTTTTAAGGTTCAGAAAATTTCGAAAAGTATTTGATAAAGCAAATAATAAATAAAATTCCAGAAGAACAGAAAAACTTGGAAAACGGAAACGTGCTTTCCATTTCCCATCTTCACGAAGCCCTTCCTTCTCATCCTCTTCCAAAGGCAATAGAGAGAGAGAGAGAGAGAGAGAGAGAGAGAGAGAGAGAGAGAGAGAGAGAAACATGTCCTCCCAAGTTTTACTGAAGGGCTACAGAAGCACAGGGGGATAAAAAGTCTTCAAAGCCCGGATGGCGAATTCACGCAAACTTTTCAAAAAATTTCCACGAATTTACTTGAGAGAGAGAGAGAGAGAGAGAGAGAGAGTCTTACGGCGTGTACCATTGCTACGAAGGGTCTGTGTGCTTGTGCCGCTCTTTTAATATCCAGTGTCATACAGAAGTCCACAGATTCTAGTCATGCATTTCGTATGAATGGAATTGAATTTAGTTCTGCTGTTACCTGTTCTAAACAAAGACCCTTAGTCTTAAGGGTCACTGTTATGACTATCATTACTTAATTTTCAACTAACGGACTACGGTGAGCAGTTACGGATGGGCACTATAGTGATAAGAGGAACGTGATCTGTGGTTTCCTCAGTTTTATATCATACACATACGAGTTGTGTTGTAGGCTGGAAAACCAGTTCATTACATATAAATACTACGCTGCTTTCTTTCGCTGTGACCCCACCTCCGAAGGATCGACTTCTGATTGCTGAATCATTTATATAAATAAAACTAAGATTAGTGGACGGTGTACATTATGCTTCGTAAAGTTGCACGCAAACACAACTAAATATTATTGTTAGAAGATTTACGGTTCTGGATCGCAAGCCGCGGCCCCTTCTCCGCCCATCTTCAATTGTTTCGTCGAAAGTGCTTATTATTTAACTTCATGCAACCCAGCAAAAAATCTTAGAGTAATTCTTGAATCGTTATCGAGAAACGTATCCGGTCTATATTTCCTCAACTGCACTTAGGTCATCATGGAGGGATGGTTTTTCAGTACTTCTGCAGACCAGTGCATCCTGAGGGAATATTTTAATTTTATTAATTTTCCATGTTTTGGATACTATATCCTTTTTGGCCTTCAGCAGCTGACTCGCATCATGCACTGTTCATCAAAAGCTTTCTTTCTATCTAAATTCTTATCCCAGACCTTGATACTAACCTCCGGCACTGTCTCTTTTAGCACATTGTGCATGATCTATAAGACATTTCATAATACTGATCATCCTTTGTATTCAGATCGTCCCACTTAATATGATCCACCGCGTAGAATTTATGCGCAATTATTTCTAGAAGTATTGCTTTTTCCTCAATGTGAACATTGTTGAGGAAGCTGACACGAGTCTCACTTCTTAAGTTAGTTTACTTGTCATTCACCATATCAATTTGACTTTGCTATTTATCTTATTTGTTGTTATTTAACTTTTTTCATTTTTTCTTTCTTATTACTCTCTCACAGTTTGTTATTTTCTTCTCAATTTCTTGTGGTTTTTTGGGTTGCTTAAACAATTGGGACCTTACAACTTGTACCATTCTACTTTTCCATTGTGGTTACAGCCTTACTTGGAATAATAATAATAATAATAATAATAATAATAATAATAATAATAATAATAATAATAATAATAATAATAATAATAATAATAATAATAAATAATAATAATCGACATGACACCACACACTTGGCTAATAGAATGCCTGAAAATATATGGGGCAGAGGAAAACACCATCAGCTTCCTCAAAAATACAATGCGCAACTGGAATACAATACTTACAAGCTCTGGAATAAGACTAGCAGAGGTTAATATCAGGAGAGGGATCTTCCAGGGCAACACACTGTCCCCACTACTCTTCGTAGTAGCCATGATTCCCATGACAAAAGTACTACAGAAGAGGGATGCCGGGTACCAACTCAAGAAAAGAGGCAACAGAATCAACCATCTGATGTTCATGGACGACATCAAGCTGTATGGTAAGAGCATCAAGGAAATAGATACCCTAATCCAGACTGTAAGGATTGTATCTGGGGACATCAGGATGGAGTTTGGAATGGAAAAAACCGCCTTAGTCAACATACAAAAAGGCAAAGTAACGATAACCGAAGGGATAAAGCTACCAGATGGGAGCAACATCAAACACATAGATGAGACTGGATACAAATACCTGGGAATAATGGAAGGAGGGAATATAAAACACCAAGAGATGAAGGACACGATCAGGAAAGAATATATGCAGAGACTCAAGGCGATACTCAAGTCAAAACTCAACGCCGGAAATATAATAAAAGCCATAAAACATGGTCAGGGCCAGTAATCAGATACAGCACAGGAATATTGTAATGGATGAAGCCAGAACTCCGCAGCATAGATCAGAAAACCAGGAAACATATGACAATACACAAAGCACTACATCCAAGAGCAAATACGGACAGACTATACATAACACGAAAGGAAGGAGGGAGAGGACTACTAAATATAGAGGACTGCGTCAACATCGAGAACAGAGCACTGGGGCAATATCTGAAAACCAGTGAAGACGAGTGGCTAAAAAGTGCATGGGAAGAAGTACTAATAAAAGTAGACGAAGACCCACAAATATACAGAGGCAGGAGAATGACAAGCAGAACAGAGGACTGGCACAACAAACCAATGCACGGACAATACATGATTCAGACTAAAGAACTAGCCAGCGATGACACATGGCAATGTTTACAGAGGGGAGAGCTAAAGAAGGAAACTGAAGGAATGGTAACAGCAGCACAAGATCAGGCCCTAAGAACCAGATATGTTCAAAGAACGATAGACGGAAATAACATCTCTCCCATATGTAGGAAGTGCAATACGAAAAATGAAACCATAAACCACATAGCAAGCGAATGTCCGGCACTTGCACAGAACCAATACAAAAAGAGGCATGATTCAGTGGCAAAAGCCCTCCACTGGAGCCTGTGCAAGAAACATCAGCTACCTTGCAGTAATAAGTGGTATGAGCACAAACCAGAGGGAGTGATAGAAAACGATCAGGCAAAGATCCTCTGGGACTATGGTATCAGAACAGATAGGGTGATACGTGCAAATAGACCAGACGTGACGTTGATTGACAAAATCAAGAAGAAAGTATCTCATTAATGTCGCAATACCATGGGACACCAGAGTTGAAGAGAAAGAGAGGGAAAAAATGGATAAGTATCGAGATCTGAAAATAGAAATAAAAAGGATATGGGATATGCCAGTGGAAATTGTACCCATAATCATAGGAGCACTAGGCACGATCCCAAGATCCCTGAAAAGGAATTTAGAAAAACTAGAGGATGAAGTAGCTCCAGGACTCATGCAGAAGAGTGTCATCCTAGAAACGGCACACAGTAAGAAAAGTGATGGACTCCTAAGGAGGCAGGATGCAACCCGGAACCCCACACTATAAATACCACCCAGTCGAATTGGAGGACTGTGATAGACCAAAAAAAAAAACAATAATAATAATAATAATAATAATAATAATGATAATAATAATGAGGTAATTAGACCAATGTCTTAACTCCGCAGTTGTAAAGAACCTTTATGTGCTAAGGGTATTTGCTTCATTTCAGAGTAAAAGCCAAATATTACACTGCAGAGAATAATCTTGATGTGATTTGCTTCATCTGAAAGACAACAACACCAATCATCAACTGTGCAAAGAAACCTGCCGAAAATAAGTAACATGTTCATCTCATAAACTATTAAAAATGCGCTCTTTGACTCTTCCAACGGATAAGGAACAGTATGAAAATTACTTGGAAAAAAAAGCACCGATGCGCAAACACATTACCATAACATTAATAGTGATCCACGGCATGCTAATAATAATAAAAAATAAACATGATGAACATAACAAGATAAAAGTAAATTATACAGAAGGGTATTTCATCAATAGAGATCAGGGATCCTTAATGTTTTTACAATGGATGATGTTGACTTTCTAGTTGACATTTTCCATTTTCCATCTCATGTCCCTAAAACTGGATCTAGCTTTTTCAAACGAAGGAAAAAAAAAAAAAATGGTGACGCATCTGTGTGTGTGTTTTTTTTTTTTTTTTTTTTGAGAGACGCTTTCAACAACAGGCAAAACGTGCTAATTTGATGCCTCATTCAGTAGCCGAGAAGAAAAAATCATTGGCTGATGTTGCTCAATTGCTAAATGATTGGCTCGACGTGTTCGAACTCAAACAGCCTGAAAAGCCATTCATATTTCACCTTTCATTACCTTCGACTTATTTTGGATTTTCTCTTGTTGATTTGCCTTAAAAGTTTCCATGGGTTTCTCTTACAATAAAAAGATGAAGCATGAGAAATACAAACCGATAACTAAAGTTTCTTTGCATTTAAGGCATTGCAAAACAAAAGAAACAAATAAGTATATACTGTTTCGTTAAAAATACAAACTATTACGTTACATGGTTTTAGGTAATCTGCAAAAGGATTTTAACTATTCTGTAATGTGGATTAAAATCAGGTAGAGGAAGATGCCTCTTTATAACAAGGCTTTGATCAATAAAGCAAGCAAGCAAGTCTGGGAATGCACAACAGAATAGTAACATGAAAATTTAATATGTCTTTCATTTTACTACAGACGTTGTCATTACATACCATTTCAATCTTTTAGCGGCTTTCATTTCACACGTGCAAATATATTCTCTCCTCTCCTCTCTCTCTCTCTCTCGCTCTCTCTCTCTCTCTCTCTCTATATATATATATATATATATATATATAGATATATATATATATATATATATATATATATATATTGTGTGGGTAAATTTTTATCGCTTACCTGCGGGAATATCTAATTTTTACAAATACTGAACCCCGAGTAGCGTTTAATTCTGAATTCCCTCAACCTTCTAAATAGCTTGCACGTCAGAGAAATTATAAATCATAAATGCTTCTGGGCAAGGATTCTGGATTCGAGCGCCAGCCTGGCTTCTAAACAATTATAGACAGTGGCTTTGACCGCACGAATGATTCTTCGATCTTGCCAGCGAAGGAGCACTTCTCATGTATGATACCTTTGGTCTAGGTTATTCCTAAGGTAAAGTGAATTCGATATGTTGATATATATATATATATATATATATATATATATATATATATATATATATATATATCTATATATATATATATATATATATAGTATATACTATATATATATATATATATATAGATATATATATATATTGTAACTAACTATAATTAATTTTGTGACCTTTAGAGTAAATGCTTGATTATTTTGAGCACGAAAGGTTAGTTCTGGTTTCTTATTCTCCACCACGGGATATTTTTGTGTTTGTATTAGTACCGCACTCATGAATTTCGTTTTATTTTTTATTTTTGCAACTGGTTATTTGCAGGTCTTCGTCTGTTTGTGTCCTTTTTCGCCTGGCTCCCCTGGCTGAATTGGAATTTTCCGGTACTTGACTGGGCAGATGGGATTCGGCTCTCCTGAATTATGAAGGCAGTCCTTGGCAGTGGTCTTGAACTGGCTGGAGGCACTTTGTTTCTTGTAAAGGAGGTTTGTAACACCTGCATTGCATGAGGTGTTTTTCTCTTGCCTCTGGGGGCCTTCAGCTGGAGGTCTCGTGAGTGAGACTCCTGCCTCACCTGTCTGAGTGCCTTGTGGGAGGAACTCCCTGCCTCACCTGTCTGAGTGCCTTGTGGGAGGAACTCCCTGCCACACCTCACCTGAGTTTTCAACTTCGTCGGTGTCTTTTGGGAGAGGGCCCCCTTGCGTCACCTTTTCAGCCTGTGTCCTCATGTGTGGCGCCACATCCTTCGCCTCTGCTTGGTGCCTTATTGTGGTATTTTCTTGCCCCGCCTGTTTATCTGCAGTCTTACGCCGGCCATTCTCTCTTCAAAGAGTCATTACTCTGCTCACTGATTGTCTTACTGCTGGTAAGGTCCTAATTATCTTCAATCCTTTTTATGGTGTGTACGTTGCTTTCACATGCCAGTGCTGGAAGTGATCCAGCACATCTAACTTCAAGTGCTGACTCTCCGATAATACTCACGGCTACGACAAGAAAGCTTGTTCTACTTTTGAATTATCATGTTTACTGTATAAGGGTGATGGATTTTTGTAATTATTATGGTATGTTATGTTATTAGGTTTAGATACATTTGTGCATTAGGTTTAAGTAGATAGGGTTTTTGGCTTTTAAATAATAACCTAAAGTAATTTGTTCAAGCCAAAATGAACTTTTCGGGAGCTTTATTTTTGGTTAGATTTATTGCAATAGTATTATCACGGATTGAAATCTAGAGTGTTTTTACCCATTGTTTTTATATCATTTGTGTCGGGGATAGCTCCACAGGTGGTTCTACCCTCTGGATATTATGTTATTCATTGTGGTTCTGGCCACTTTAAAGAGGATAAAAGAACTTTTAAAAATATTTAAAGGTAAAGTTCGTTACAATATATATATATATATATATATATATATATATATATATATATATATATATATATATATATATATATATATATATATGTGTGTGTGTGTGTGTGTGTGTGTGTGTGTGTGTGTATAACTGAATCACGAAAGTTTGGAACGTGATAAATCCATAAATAAAGGTATAAGCCACGAAGGAAAAATAAACAACGGACGTTGAATGTCGAAAGATCTTGCGGAAACTTCGTTGTTTATTTTTCCTTAGTGGCTTATACCTTTATATATATATATATATATATATATATTATATATATATATATATAGATATATATATATATATGTATGTATGTATACCATTCTCCTTCTAGTTTTTCTTAAATTTTATAGTATGCTAAAAGTTATTTTGTTTCGGGGATGATTTGGCTTTCCAAGAAATCAAGGTCCATAGGATGGTAAAAAAAGTGTATAATTTTACGTGCTACATTAGAATGTATACTTTAATAATAATAATAATAATAATAATAATAATAATAATAATAATAATAATAATAATAATAATAATAATAATCTTTCTGTATAAAATACGATGATTCATGAATAAATTGCTTTCAGTTGTGTTACACTCCGACCACGGTGCGCCCATTCTTGGCTGAACGTGATGAAGTTTATAGACTAATTTAGGTGTCACTGTAAATCTGATTTGTGCAACTTTATTACAATAAGTTTAAACGAGTAAAGTAACCTGAATAATTTATCAAAAAGAGGAGTTGAAGTTGGCCCACATTTTTCTTTACAGTCGAAAACAAATTCGCCAAAAATGCAGCATGAGACACACACTGCTGTTTACGCCTGCTGTTGCACACTGAAACGTATGTAAAACAAAAAGACAAAATGTTTTACTTGCATAAGATCCCGCCTACCGATATAGTCCTTTGATCTTCCGGTGCAAAGGTTTCATGCTAGACTATTCATTTTAGTGCTATTTCTAAGCTGGAGAGTAAAATGCTCAAAAAGGTAAGATGAAAGAAATGAGAGATCAAAGTGGCAAGTCAATACTCACTAAAAACATGAATGTCTATGACTTGACAGAAAAATATTCAACAAAATAAAGCGCCGAGATTCATAATTTTTGCACCTTGCAGTACAACGATCAATGACCATTCCATTTATATATATAGTTTATTGCTATTTACTGCAGCCATTGCGAAGCAAATAGCATCAGTCATTTTTGACGGCACAGATAAATTACGTGTATTTTGTTCAAAATTAATTTAATCTAATATGCCATTGATAATTAGTATCATTTATTATACCGGTGATTGTTTTCATCTATTGCAATAGGTCAGGCAAAAGGGGGATTTTCCCATTTCCCTGACTGTTGACCAACATGAATAAAAACATTCAAGAGTCACAGGATATGATCAAGTATGTTCGTAATATACATAATATAAATACGATGTAACTGCAAAACTATTCAAATTCAGCAGTCTTTATAAAGCACAGAAGTGCAATGGCACTTATAATAAGGACGAAGATGATGGAAATCTTAAAGTCTTCAATGAGGGAAAGTGTTTGAAAGTTATATATAGGAAGCTCCTATGCAAACATTATAGAATATTTGACTTGACACACTGGCAAACTGAAATTTAAATCCGCTGAAGGGGTCAAAAAAAAAATCCCAGATAACGAGAATCTTTTGAGAAGAACAGAAAAATAAGTTTCTTCCACTACCATCTTGCCTCCTGTCGTCTTTTTACCCTCGACCCCGACCTCCTACCCTCCCTCGACACGTTCACTTTGCAAAAAGTCATAAAAAGGGACCTCGGAGGATTAGAGTTATTGATGAATCATGTAGACTTCAAAGGGTTACAGAGCCACGAAGGGATAAAAATACCACGAAGAAATGATACCGACTCAGCGGAAAGCTTTCATGCCAGCTCCCATTCCAGAATAGTCAGAGAAATATGAGAGAGAGAGAGAGAGAGAGAGAGAGAGAGATTATTATTATCAATTTCTGTGTAAGGAGGATTTAATTTCTTCGGGCATAAAGTACGTATATCAACTTTTTAACAATAGGAAGCTTTAAAAAACACACAAAATAATTATTATACAGGACTTAGGTCCATTTGATAGGAATAAAAACTGTTCAGATATAAAATTTTAACTATACAAAGAAAGAAAAAAATGAATAATTGTAATGAAGAACTGGTGGTTTAATAAACCCGGCAGCTATAGTTCTGCAAAAGAATATTTCCAAAAGCAAAATCAGTAATAAAACAGAACAATTTTAATAAAACATCAAAAATCATTTCAGATTACGTGATGTTTTTCCTTTGTAGCAACATTTTAAACACAAAAATTAACAGCCAGAGAATCCAGTCAGACTCTAAAAGAACTATGTCTTAGCTACTAAGACCAACAACAGTTATTTATTGTTTTGATAGAATTTTAGGAAACATTAACTGAGTGACCTCCTCCAGATGATAAAGCTTTGCCTGATATTGTTGAAAGTATTTGGTAATTTCTATAAATCTCCATCGATACACATGCATCAAATTTAGATCACCGAACGAATGTTTTCACGAATTTTCACGAAAGACCGTTCATTATGTTTCAGGCCACCCTTTTAAAATAGACAGGCAAACAGGAGACAAACAGACCAACTAAAAAAAAAATGGAAATTCCTTTGAGTAGGTAAATAGCTTCCTCGCTCGAAAACGCAAAATGAATGTTTTGTGTCGATTTGAACTGCGTCATTTTTGTGAATTGCTTGTCCCTCGAATGAACATTTTCACATCCCCTGGGAATCTAACAGACAAAGTCATATTTATTTACATCGTTGGACTGAGGAACGGTACGGCCCCCAGAAATTGCTTAAAGTGAATATGTCCATGAAAAGATGAAAGTAGGCTGCATTTTCAAGTCACTGATTGTATAGCGTCATTACAAGAACTATGCTAAAAGCACTCGATAGATTTTATTGTGAATAAATTGTTTCTCTCAATAGGTTCGTGAGTTATCACTGTCTCAATTGAATATAATGTATGCGAAAGGAGACATAGAATTTTTATTTGACATTATCTAACTCTAGATTTATGAAGCGTTTCGAGGAGTGTCTATGATATTGATGAAATTCTTTGTTTTGCTCCAATGTAAACTCTTTGCAGTCAAGCACCACATAAATGGCTAAAACACGTCATTTAGGCATCTCAACTATAAGCACTGTATATTTCATACATTTGTTACTCTAGCCATAAAGCTAAACGGTTATAGACAAGTATGAGATCGCAAGATATTGGTTAATAAGTAAATCATCTCTGTTTTTGTATGGCTACAAAATCGTAATTGTATAAATGTATTTAGGTTCATAAGTGTGTATATGAATGCTGACAACCCAATCATCATCGATGTTAAATTACACGGTCAGATTTAAGTAAATCGATATCCTTCGCTTATTCATAATAATAGATAGTTTATATGTTTTTCTTATATATACAACTTTTGGCATTAATATGTTGATCTCAAATAAAATCCCCTGTCTTCACAGAGAAGTTAAACAAATAAATAAGTATGTAAACAGAATACAATGGTTTCCTTGTATAGAGTAGGGCAGATAAAAACCGAACATAGGTGGAAAGAATTCATCAATTTATGTGTAAAGAAGCTTTCACTCACTTTTTCATGGATAGATACTGATGCACCTCTAAATATGCCATATGTGTAGTTAGAACTATTTAACAATGAAAAAAGGGCCTATCATGTAAACAGGTCCGGCAGTTTTGATAGACGTAATTTCTCCAGCACAAAATAGCTAAATATCGGTGTCTGCAATCCAAAAGTAAAAGAGTATAAAATGCAGAAGGAAGAAGGGCATGTGAAAGTTACAAATGTGTTCTGGTACAGCATAATATTGTACAAACGTAGTTCGTAAGTCAGAGCAGCTGTTGATTCACCAATCACGTAATATTTGTCACAAAATACATAGCACCGCTCCAGTAATATCAATGGGAGGGTGGTACAAAAGGGAAGTGAGATAATCTACTAGATAAAAAAACAAGAGGTTGTCTGAAGACGAATCATTCCCTTATCTGTACTTCTCAGTTTTAATGATACTGAATATTCACTTATAAACTTGTATCCTATACTTACTCTCATGGAATTTTTACGTGAAATCTGTTTGGCCGACTGTTTACCATAAATCCAGTAATTCTGTCTGTTACGTAATTCCCAATGCCTGCCCATTCATCCTTACAGTTGACCAAAAGCTATTAGATACTTCAAAAATCCTGTTAGAACAGATTATAATAACTAAAGGCACACACCCATCGATATAAACTCACAAGAACGATACAGAAAGTATGATACAATTACGTTCGGTCATATTTAGTTATATTTAGGCGTTTTGACTATACGAGTGTGAATATTTCGTGGACGATACAAGCAAAAATGAATGAGTGATTGCTGTTTCAAAGGAAGAGGGACTGAAAGAGAAATAGAATTCCCATTAATGACGCAACATGGCTGTGTTAAGGCAGGAAAGGGAGAGTTGGCAAGTGATAATGTCTTCTCTTGGGCCAGAATATCACAGAACTGTCAGGAATCATTTATCTCATGATCTAGATGTGAGTTCCATATTAGGGGGAGACAGGAAACCATCAGAAAAGTTGTAATCTGAATTTCTGCTAGAATATTACTTCCATTACAATCTGATGCAAGCTGAACTTGGAAAGTACACTTTGAACCGATCTCCATTATAACTTGCGAAAATTAATTACGATGAGAGATCTGGAAACAGACATGTTCAAGTTTTGAATTTTTATGAACTTGTAGACAAAAAGAAACTCTTTTGTAGGAATATCTTAGAAATGTTAACATGTTACCTAGAACAAATACACGTTTCCTAAAATACATTTAAAATAAATTCTTTATTTTTAAAAGATATTGTAACAAAAATGTTTTGTCCTATAAATGGGTATTGGTAGAACGATAAAGAACGTGTTAACCTAGTTATTGCATTTCATAAGAATATCAAGGAGACTATATGCAAGAATTTTGATATCTGTGGGTACCAGCTTTCATAGATAATTGACAAAGCTCATTGAAAATTAACATACAAATAGGTAAATAAAAGACAGAAAAAAGCAATTAAGATAAAAAAAAAACAAACAAACAACAGCCTCAGTGACGATACAAGGAAAATCACAGCCTTATAATAATAATAATAATAATAATAATAATAATAATAATAATAATAATAATAATAATAATAATAATAATATGATAAAAGCCATAAACACATGGGCAGTGCCAGTAATCAGATACAGCGCAGGAATAGTGGAATGGACGAAGGCAGAAGCCCGTCTTTGGCGAAAAAGCACACAACCGGCCGCCCCCCCTCCCCCCCCCCTTTTTTTTTTTTATGCTTACAAAGGATGATAAATCCGCCCCGGGAAAGGTTTGAACAACTTAAAATTTTTAAAATTTTTTAATATTAGCATCCCACCCCCCGGCCCACCTTATTCTGTGGTTATTTTCGTGTCTCACTGGTTGAAAACGTGCGTAATTTTGCCCTAATTTGCCATCCACAGAATATTCTTAACAGGCCTGTCAAGATGTCAAACATTTGAAATTACATCAATTAAAGTGGAATCAATTTCAACTGTCTGATAATTCATTCCCATTATCAAGAAAATCAGAAAAACTTACAAAGGCTATAGTTGTAATGCGTGTAAAATGCACACAAATGCTATATATTAATATTATATATTAATATATAATATATATATTATATATATATATATATATAGATATATATATATATATATATATAGATATATATATATATATATCTATATATATATATATACTATATATATATATATCATGATTCCATGTAGATTAAAAATTACAGGAAGGCTCTGGGATATGCCGACCGTCCAACTACTCAGAGTGGGACATTTTCATTAATTCATGAATGGACAATATGATCTGAATAGTTTGGCTGCTTATACCATAGTCTGAATGTAGTAATGAATGAAACTTTGGAGATGGAAAACTCTATATAAGAAACGAAGCCTTTTGTACTGACTAGATTATTTCGCAGATTTATGTTACGAAGAAACAAACCCTAAATGACTGGCGATTGGGAGACATGGCAATGATACCAAGATACCAAAGGAAAATAACCTGACTGAATGTGGAAACAATTGATGAAACTCTTCAGTATGTTCACCTTCAGTAAACTTGAGAAAATTTTTGTCAGTTGTAGGAAGAAGCTAGTTTATGAAAATCTAAGCATTGTGTAGATCAGATGTTTACGAGCAGGATATTGAGAGAGTTCACACACCACTATTATTATAAAAGATCGTACGTTACTATGGCATTCCCTTTTTATATAATGGAGTCTCGTTAAGAAAATTTGCAGTTAACAGTGGTGTTTTTATGTCATATTTATAAGTCCAGATTAAAGAGAAGAATCAGACTGGAAAACTGACTGTTTTAATTAGCTAAAGATAATTTTGGGATGGGGCTTCTGACGATCCTAAGCAGAAAAGAAATTATGAGGATGGACAGAGTATGCACGGAAGATGAAATAAAAATAGACTCACTATATTCATTACTGGTTCTCTTGAGGTGCAAATTGTTGGGATACTAAAAAAGGCAAATCAAACAATGGGCAAGATGAATAAGATACGAAAGTCAAATAGGCTTCAGTTGCATATGAAAGTAGAATTACACATTTCGTCAAGTACATTTTTTATTGCTACAAGGATATGTATCAAAAGAAAACTTTAAAATAAATATTATTCACACGGCTGTATAGAGTAAAAATAACACCATAAGGGAACTTACTGAAGCTCTACAGGTAGATGAGATATTGAGAAAGAGGAGATAGGGATGGCTTGGACATATACATCCCTCGCTGTACTTTTCAGAAGAATTGGAAAAGTAAGACTTACTTGGATGAGGCTGGAGACGAGTAGAGTTTTGGGGAAGAGAAAGCACAGCCAGGATGTGAATTGAAGAATTTCACAGAGGGACTTTGCGCTTCGCGGCTTTGGTGGCGATGATGATGATGATGATAATGATGTAAAAAAAATTATTAGAAACATTTAAATCTTTTATTGTTTACATTTCATATTCATATAGTTTCTGAACCAATAAATGCAAATGGCCTGATAGCACCAATTAATTAAAAAAAAAGTTCGTAAACTTTCTCTCTTTCGCATGCCATCTTTGTAATTCTCTTTTTGTTAGAAACATTTAAATATTTAATTGTTTACATTTTCATGTTCATATAGTTTCTGAACCAATTAATGCCAATGGATTCATAGCACCAATTAATTAAAAAAAAAAAGTTTGTAAACTTTCTCTCTTTCGCGTGCCATCTTTGGAATTCTCTTCTTGCTTCTGTTTTCTCACATATAAAACTCCCATCCTTCAAGAGGCATGCAATTGCGTCTTTTTATTGGTTTGTCGGGTCTATATTAATGAAAGGACTTGAGTGGTGAACGATCTAAAATACCCCATAAAATGAAGTTTTAGTTCAAATTCGTTTTCTTGAGATGATATTTACACCTCTGACAATTCTATTGTCTGTTTGAAATACATTTGGAGATTCTTACATTAGTCCTTCATTTCAGACTCCCATTTACCCTAGTTATACAAAAAATCACTAGTCGATAGCTTTCCTCTGATTTTGATACTGATCATAATCACAGACCAAGGTCGAACGGGGGGGAAGAAAAGTGGATCACCCGAGATCATCGGTATTGGCATATCTCTGTTTTAATTTCTCATTATGCAAATGAGATTATTGAAAATCAAATTAAAAATTGTGACAAAAATCTTAAATCAACGATGAGTGTTAACGATCATAGGTCATAAAAATAGGTATAAAGCGATTTGATTAATTAATCAAATTAAGAGTTCAGTGTAGGATACGCGAGTGACGGGCTTTCGCTGAAACTCATTTAGATGTGTCACCTAATGGCTTTCTTGTCCTGCCATAAGTGCTAGAGCTATTCTAGGACAGCGCTTAAGTCTTTTTATACTGATGCCTGTTGATATGAATGCCAAATGACTGCTCATTAATGCTTAACGCCAATGATAACTCGTATATTATACCAAGAACATTTGATTATATAAGTATGAATGCGTACATAAATTATCATGCATTTATGAACGCTGGCTATTCTTTGACGTTTCAAAGAACAGCATGTTCCCATGCAAACCTGTACACGCACACAGTTTATGCATGCATAAATACGAGGGCGTGTGATTCATTTGACGTGTGAATGAATGAAATATTAGTCTACATAATATAAACTAAACATAGGTTGCATTTACACCAATGTTTCACTCTGTGAATGTAGTGATTAGCTTCATATCATGAGTCCTCTTTCGTTACTACTTTATAAGTCGATATTAGGCTCAATCAGTGGTTCAGCTTCAAGTTCAATCCGATAAAAAAAAATAAATAAATAAAAAGCCGTGTAGCTACAAGCGAGATATCGTGTGGGCTACATGAAGAAAATAATTGTTTGCCTCGCATACCTGAACCCAGAAAGCACTAATCCTTAAGATAACATTTTATGTATTCATTTCAGGTACTAATATCTCTATCATGTCATGCTGTTATCAATGTACAGATCAGAATGCTGCGCATTCGACCATAGGTATAGGTATATCCATGTGAACTGCTTATTTCTGTTTTGTATATTTGTTACTTTACGTTCGTGAGAGAGAGGGACTACATTGCGGCCCTCATGAGCCTATTATATTGTAAGAGATGACCAGCCACGCCAACACCAGCATCCTTGAAAGCCAGCAGCAGCCGGCGTTCCGACTCTTACTCCTCACACCCCACCATCCAGAAGCATGGTTTTTCAGAGTGGAAACGATTTTTCGAATAAAGATCACCTCAGACTCGAAAAGCAGAGGCCATCCTTGAATTTCTACCAGTTGTCGTCTTTGAACAAATAGAGGCAGGGCTCGAAGAATCAGACTCTCCAGTGGCATACACATCCTGAAAGGTCAGCTGAAGTCACCCTTCAGCATGCAGGCAACCCAGAAAGCCAAGAAGTTTCTAAATCATGTAGGAGCACCAATTGGCGGCGACAGATAGTCTATAAACAACTGTGACGCCTCATCACCCTGCCAGACAGTAGCAGCAATGCCCAAAACCTCCACCATGCCAATCGTCGAATTCCTACTACTAGTAGATGAAGTCCATACAGCACGCAGAGCAGGAGATCCATCGCAGCCAGCAGCAGCAGCAGCAAGCCGTTCCAGACAATCATCCAGGTGTGATGATGACAGCAATGAAAACGAGCCAGCCACCCCGGTCTGCAAAAAATGATTACAGAGGCAAGAGAGCAGAGGAAAGCAGATGCAGATAAAGCAAGAACCACCTGAGGGAATCTGTTTCTTTCACTGGAGATTCGGGGCAAAGAAAGAAAATGTGACAAAGGCTGCCTGTTTACAAAAAGAATGTAGTAGGGTAGCAGAGGCGACCCAACAATACTAATGCCAGTGAGGGGCAGACAGGTTGCCTTTCAAGACAGGTTGCAATTGCCCACCACTGTCTTTCTTCCAGATATGAAAGGTGAGCAGAGACATAGTTTTATGCCAGGGATGTGGGTCAGGCATGGAATTCTTGGTCAACTCTGGAGCCTGTAGGTCCTTCATCCAAGCAAGACCAGCAGAGCGGATAAAACTCTTCCACAACCCTCCCCCTGCAATCTACAAGTCTCAATAGGCAGTGGAGATCTGCCAACAATGTACAGCACTCAGGAGATGAAAGTCACATTTGACAAACAGGATTAAGACCGGTCCTTCATTACAGCAGAAGTGATGATAGCATCTTTACGAACTCATTTCCTAAAAGCAAATGATCTACTGATCAATGTCACAAACAAGGAGCTAGTAGCAAAAGATACAAAGATGTCATCCCCCAAGAGGCAAAACAAATGTACAACAAGACATCCTACCAACAGAAATGGAATAATTGCTGAATGAATACAGAGATATATTCAAAGATGATCTAAAATACGACTCCAGAAAGCATGCAAAAACAAGATCAAGTACCACATAAAAATAGAGGGTCCCCCAATACTCTCGAAGTTCAGGAAACCATCAAGTGCATGAGCATCACCATTACACATGGTTCCATAACCAGATGGAACATGGCAACCCTACAGCAACTACAGAAGATTGAATGTAGCTACAAAACCAGACAGATACCTATTACCAAACATAACAGATATAACAAACAACATGAACGGGGTAAGAATATTCACCAATATAGATCTATTGAGAGGATAATTTTAAGTACCAGTAACAGAAGACGTAGAAAAAACGGCAATAACACCTTTTGGTACATACACATTCAACTACAGCTCCTTCAGCTTCTATAATTCAAGTGCAACTTTCCAAAGACTAATGGGCGAAATATTTTGAGACCTTCCATTTTGTGTCATTTGCGTAGACGACATATTAATATTGAGCAAACACGTAAAAGAAGTGCTTAAAAGATTAAAAGAAAATGGTCTAATAATGCAAAAAGATAAGTGTGAATTCTTGGGATACCAGGTAAACAAAGACAGCATCAAACCAGTACCAGAGAAAGTGCAAGTAATTAAAGACTTCTCAAGACCCATAGCAATAAAATCAGCACAAGAATTCTCAGGGCTCATAAACTATTACCACAAGTTCATGCCAAAACTGGCAGAGATAATGAGACCTATATATCAATGCTTAAAAGGGAATAACAGAATATTAAAATGGGGAAATAAACTTTGCTTTTAAATTTGCAAAAAAAAAACAATAACTAGGAAAATAACACTAACGTTTCCTTCACCCCACATGTCCCTCTCACTGACAACAGATGTGAGCAGCGCAGCGATGTGCGCTGTACTCGAGCAGGACACTAACAACAGTCGCTGTCCATTTTTGTACTGCTAACAGTATCAGAGCAAAAACACTCAACTTTCGAGAGTGAACTACTCACAGTCTACAAAGGAGTCTGACACTTCCGCCACATACTCGAGGGATGACAGTTCGTGATTCAGAGACCACAACCTGCTGGTGCACGCCTTTATGAAGAAGACAGATGAGTGGTCAGTGCGTCAACAGTGGTATCGTTCACCGATAGTTTAATATTCCTGCACCATCAAGTACCTAAAGGGATCAGCAAATAAATCAATGGTAGCCTTTAATTAGAAATTACGCCAACACTGTACAATTTGAGATTCACTATCCCAAAAAAGTAGAGACACAAAATGATGATGAAGGACTGCAGCAGCGGCGGTGGATGAATTCCACCCTTAAATGGAGTGACCTGTCGATTAACAGAGGGACGGCAACAATCACCTGCGAGACTGGTAGAAGCCCACGCCCATACTTGTCTGAAGGACTAAGAAAGAGAGAATTTGACCTAAAGCACAATCAATTCTACCCACAGGACGTTCAACCACCTGGATGATAGCAGAACGGTATATATAGTGGGACATGAGGAAGGACGTGAAAACGTGACCAAGACAGGTCATGCCAAGTCAACCTTCAAAAAATAACAAGACACACAGATATTGGGATCCAAGAGTACAAGACGATAGCCTGCAGACTTGCCCACATTCACGTCGACATTGTAGGCCCCCTATCCCCCTCAGAGGGGTACAAATATCTATTCTCGATAATAAATAGGAACACGAGATGGCCGGAGGTAATATCAATACAACAGACCATGGAAAGCTGTGTCAAGGCCCTAACGGACTGGGTCAGTAAAGACGGCGTTCCGTAAATCATGACTAATAACAGAGGTGCAAACTTCACCCCTGTACTATGGAATGCCCTCACCGACAGCGTCTGAACGAAAATAATGCTCAACCTACATCCCAGAAGCAAATGGAATAATAGAGAGAATGCACAGGTCAATAACAGCCTCACTAACAGGCAGAAGCCAGGGGGGAAGTTAGAGGAAAGACCTACCGTTGGTGCTATTGGGGCTCCAAACAACACCACATGAAGCATTTAACTCATCATCAGCAGAAGTGTTATACAGCCAAGCAGACACCTTTCCCGATAGAAAGGCACCAACGACATCAGCCACAAGAGAAGAAATAGAGAAACTATTGCCAGTCAGAACAAAATATCAAGCAATGTTCGTCCCTGAAGACCTAAAAAATGGCAAGATACTTGTTCATCTGGGTCGACACACACAAAACCCTCCTCTCCTTCTCCCCAGAATACACCAGCCCACACAAAGTTCTACAGCAGTGGCCAAAGGCATATCAGATGTCAGTGGACGGAGACTGACCCTGGTATCTATAGACCATCTGAAACTAGCCTACATAACACTGACCAGCCAACATAGGTGGTACCCACTTGAATGGGGGTGTACTGTAGTTACATGTGAGTCATCACGCGGGCTACCTGAGAAAAATCGTTGTTTATTTCATGTACCCGAACCACACGACAAATACGAAGAAAGCAGGACACACGAATCCTCAAAATCACATTTTATGAACTCATTTCAGGCATCATTATTGCTGTCATGTCATACTTGTTATCAGTGAACAGATCAGAATGCCGCTCATGCGACCATATGTATATCAATTTGAATTGCTTATTTCGGTTTTGTATATTTCTTACTTTACGTTTGTAAAGAAACACAAATGCCTTGTTGTTACTCGCTCTTTCTACCTGTCGAGGGAGAGGTACTACACTGTGGTCCGCATACGCCTATTATATTGTCAGAGTTCGAACTATCTAAAATTACGGGCTACTCTATGAGCAAGAGCCCATACTGGCATAAGGTCAGCTTAATAAAAAACAAGAACAACAACAACTAATTAATTAGTCATAGCCAAACTTGACCTTACGCTGGTATCTTCATCCCACAGTCTTAAAAACTCATAGTATGACTATCGATAATATTCGCCAATTATTTTTCTCATAATAATTTCCCTGCAATTGATAATCACTGTCACAATGTGATTACTCAATTTGTCAGTTTGGGGGCTTCAAGAAGGTTAGGACATAAAACCTCTAATCCAAATTTAAGGTAAATCATTTTGATCAGTTATCCGAAATTTTGTGAAGTAATTAACTTCCATTTAAGAGATCCACAATTTCAATAAATCCTTTGCTTTTGCTTACAAAAGATATAACTTTCATGATACCTGTAACTAGAAAAGAAGAGCTACACAAGATTTTAATTCGTACTTTAAACGATTTTTTCGTAATATATCTTGAACTTTGTATCTGTGCAAGAATTCGGGTCACTTTATATCCACAATTATCTATCATTGTGCATTACTTGGAAAAAGATAAGTCTCAAGTCAATATGTGCACAGTATGCAGACACCCCTGATTCTTGTGCTTGCGTCAACAAAAATCTATCACTTATAAAAACAAAACATATTTTGCCTGATATTAGCTCCAAAAAGGTTCCTCAAACCCAAGGTATATGTCTATTTTATTCGCTCCTCATCGGAAATTAATTCTTGGGAATGTTCCCAAAGATGGGCTTTCAGACACACACACACACACACACACACATACACACACACACACACACACACATATATTATATATATATATATATATATATATATATATATATATATATATATATATATATATATATATATATATTGGAAGATTGGGGCATCTAAAACGACGCAGGTTCACCAGGAATGAAACAGCAAACAGCCATCGTAGCATCGTATTAATTCATTGGCCAAATTTTCGATGCCAAATGCCTCATCTTCAGGGCTGTAAGATTACAAAGAATACAAATAAGAAAATGGACTCAGTTAAAAAACTCACAAAGTCTAAAACAAACTAAAAAAAAACTAAAAAAAACATTGAAAAATTAATACTGAAAAATAAATTAAAAATCCATATAACATAAATGCTAATGTTAGAACGTATTAGTACCTATCTCTGAGCCAAGAACTGAGTGACATTCTCAGTTTTCAGGAGGACGACGTCAACTTAGGTTATATATAAAACAGGGGAAGAGGTCTGGTTGTTTAGAGAAGCTGCTTGACAGTTAAAGATTCCAGGATGGAGAGAGAGAGTGGTGATTGGGTGCTTGGGCGGTAATATTAAAATCTTCATAAGAGAATGATGTTTTGCATTTCTTACAGTGATCTCTTATATTAGAAAATTCTTTTGTTTTTAATTGATATCCAGTCCGGTGATTCACTCCAACATGAGAATCAGCTCTGACTTTGAGCAATCTCTTAGTGGTTCCGATGTATTTCCCAACTATACATTTTGGTCAAGTGAAACAATAAATCACCAGGGACCGCATCATGGCGGGAAGCCTATCCTTATGGTGAAATAATGACCCCATTGTCTTAGGATTTTTCGATCATAATCTGGTATCCAGAGCTGGTTATGAACTGCGAATTGAATTCTGGAGTGGTTGTTTGAATTTCTTCCATTGTACAAAAGGAATGGAGGCATATATGAGCAATTTAGGGACACCAGGCATGGGCAGACGGGGTTGAAATCTATCATTCAAAAAGCTATTTACACACTTATTGAATAAGGAAGGACACGAATTACTTTTGAAAACTTGAAGTAAAAACAGAATTTCCTCGTGAAACTTGTGCCAGGTAGAGGATAACATATAGGCACGAGGCAACAGTGTATAAATGCTATTTAATGTAAAACTTAAAGAGCAACTGCTGTAAAAGTTCGTACCTTGACCTTAAATGTCTTTAGACTAAAAACACTGGAATTAAAACCTTGAGGAATTCGAGTGATTAAGATATCTAAAAATGGAAGTTTATTATCGGCTTAGTGCTCAATTGTGAACTGTATATAAGGGTGTAAGCCATTAATATATTCCAAGAAATTTTCTGCATCCGTCCTAGATCTAAATAAAGCAATTGTGTCATCTATATATCTTCTATAAAAGAGAGGACGATATATTAAGGGACATCTTTCGAGCATTTGTTCTTCGAGAGAGCACATGAAGGCATTCTACTTGTTTGTAAATTCTCTTGTTAAAAATAAAGTGAGTGTCTTGCACTGCAGCTTCTAAAACTTCCCTTAAATTGTCCTGGTTAAAACCGTGAAATAGGAAATCATCAACAGAAAAAATTTTTCTCTAAAATAATATCGACCTTTTTTCTCCCGCCAAGCCCGAACTGTGTCAGATTTGGTAATTATCTTCATTACTGGTAATGTCATGGGCACTTTGACGAAGTATAGAATCTTCCTCATTTGGAAATGGATTTTAGGGCGAGTTGTATCAGGTAAGACGAAGGGAAGTTAGGGGGGAATATTAGGCCTAATCAGAAGCGCACAACGAGAGAGAGAGAGAGAGAGAGAGAGAGAGAGAGAGAGAGATTCAAAGTTCCCATTATTGTCCAGCTGTTTACGTCTTCCGGACTTATCTGTCTGCCACGCTGAATTTGATACTGGGCAGTGTCTCAAACTAATGCGGCTACTCGTCCCTGACTGCTTTGCGATTCGAGATAAGTTCTTCCCCAATTTCTTCCATCTAGGCCTACGTGAAGATCTCAGAAGAAGGGCCTAAGAGAAACCAAGTGTTCCATTGGTCAGGCCATCCATAGCTACGAAGGAGGGCCTTGTCTAAATTAAGTATATCATTGGTCAAAACATCTAAAGAACAACCTATTGTTTCTTCTGCGGTTGAGCGAACTTTGCAAAGTCCGGCAGGCAATCGCACCCGTTAAATATGCAGGGGTCTGTATTTTCCTTCTCTCTCACGGCGAGACTCTTTTTGAGGGCTTATTGTTAATAGATGTCGAAGGCGAAAGCGAGGGGTCATATGGGGGGAAAATACAATACAATAACTTATCTTTTAAGCCGATCAGCAAGAATATCCCTTTTTTTTTTTAATCAGTCGGGAATGGAGGGCAATTCCGGCTTTGCACCTTATCCCTTATATTCTTAAAAGAAGTCATCTATGACTTCACAATATTCATAACAAAATGGAATAACAAATGAAAGGAGGAAACGGTTGTGCAACGAAACGACCTGCTGCTGCGAGTCCATGCAGAGAGGATCACTCGGGAGGTTAAGTAACATGGCAGGAAGGATACGTAAAACTAACATGAGTCTTTTGTCGTTAACAGACGCTTTATTCTCAGATGTAATCTTGGCCTCTGTAGTTGGATATTAAGTTATCGGATTCACAGGAGTGACAAATGACCCCAAACTTGATTTAAATGCAAAATTTAAATGCATATTCATGGCATGTGTATAACTTCTAAACCATTGTGCTCTCAAGGGGATAACGGTATATAAACAGAACTTCAAGCACAGAATCAAATACCTCTGTATAAAATTGAAATTGAATATATATATATATATATATATATATATATATATATATATATATATATATATATATATATAATCTCCTTGTGAATAGTAATATACTAAAGGGTAATGCGTCAATTACCCTCATTTTGGAAGACTTGTGAATTATGTTGTGAGGAGGACGGTTGGAGAAAAGAAATCCAATCGAAATGACTGATGGTGGGTACCTGAAAAATCTTGATTATGCAGGTGTAGCATTTCTTATTAGAATTGTACAAGATTTGCAAGCATAACATAGGTCTTGCCAAACAGAAGCAAGTGTATAATATTTGACTATGCAGAAATCAGTGATTTCATTGTAGATTATGGATCTCTTGAAAACGAATCTCTTAAAAACTGAAGAGGACTAATCCGGCCATGGGTGTGTAACTACGTTTTCGCTTCAGGCAGACTTAAAAAGATATATTTTATAAGATATACTTTATAAGTGAAATCATGTTCGGTCTATGGCCCATTTAAATTTTTATAAATAAAGTCTAGCACAGAATACCTATTATCATAAGGAATGATGTCAATAGTGATGAAACTGTATGACGGATAACATCTGTTCTATATGGTAACGAAAGACTGGTGACCGATTACATTAAATGGCTCTTACTAAGAAGCGTTTCTGAGTGACCCAATTATCCAATTCCAAGAAAAAGAAGAAAAAAAAAAGCAGTTAAAGTATCGTTACCATGGCAGTCTTCCAATAGTTTCTTAGAGGTCTGGAGAGTATTACAGTATGTATAGTTGGCCTTGTCTTCTTGACTGCCCTGGTTTTGTATACAGTATATAACTATTCTTTCATTAAGAATTGGTTTCCCAATTTACCTACAGATGTAATGTGATATACTGTGTTGTAAAAATAAACTTTTATTACAACTACCACTGTCCCTCAAGGCATGTTGGCTTTGTAGAAAAATAAGAAAGCAGCTACTGCAGCGATCGTCCAGGGATTGCAGTCGTTAATGAGGCCAGGCAAAAATCTTCCAGTTTCCTAATCTTTGCATAACTCAGGCATACGTCTTAGACACAACAATATCAATGATCTTTTCCTCAGACTACACATTTATGTATATAAATACTGGGAGACAAGGTCCGCAGATTCCACTTTCCACAGATTCTCTTTGGATCTTGTGTGGAATTCATGTTTGAATTGCATGGATTCTTGTTATTTCGCTATAAGTAAGTTACGTCTAAGGTAACGTAACTCGTCAGTGGATTCCTTTTCCAATTCATTTCCAACTACTATTACTGAAATTTTGTAAAGTACATGTATCTCAAATGACAATACATATACTCTGATTACACTAAACAAAATTTCTATTGTTTTTCAAAAGTCTAATTTTTTTACAACACTATTAATGAATTCCATCTAGTCAAACTGATTGAAAATGGAATTAACATAAAATGATTTTATTAATTATTCATTGGTGTTCAGATTACAGGGACCGACAATTAGATTTCTGCTGTGCGTCCAGCTGTCATACATAGATTATACTCTTGTTCAGGGTATTAATTGGGCAATCTGATTATCTTTTTCCATTTATTGGAGCTTATCACGTTAAGGTATCTATATTATGCAAAACTGCAAATAATAAAATAATTTGACATTTCATTCTGTGTATTGAGTAAAAGAAAGGTAACTCCCTGCAGTATTTGTTGTCAGTTATAATGAATAAACCGGTAATCATTCATTCACCTGTATGATGAACTTTTGTGACCATAGTAAAGATATGATTACATGTGGTCTAATAGCATTTATCAAAGATTTTACCTGTATCATCCTCGTTGTTATTCCGTCATCCACACACGGAAGGAAAAACTGATTCCGTTTGATTAGCTATCTGTTTATCCGTCTGTCCGTCCGTGTGTCTGCATAACGACACAATAAAGAAAAACTGTATGCGTGTACGTGTGAACCACACTGAAAAGATATAATTTTACTTTTCACAGATTTCGTAATTCTAATTTTCAGATACAGATGTTCATACGGCCTTGGTTCTTGATACTAGAACAGGCCTGATAGACCAAAAGGGGCTATTGGTTAAACCTCTCTACAAATAAAAACGGAAGAACAGCTGATGAAATCAGCTGAATTTCGTGACTGGACTGGACAGTTATTGTTATCTTCCATGCTTGTTGAATTTTAGGATCATTTCACTCTTGAATGATGCTCATTACGTTGTAACTATTAATGAAAATCTGATGCCTCAGTATGTCTAAAGATTGTTGTTGTAGGATTTATAATCACACTGCCACTCATGTTTTTATTCTATAGTCTCATGAGATTTCCTGGAGAAGCTTGCTTTGATAATTCACTATTACTATGGAATATCAAAAAGATGGGCGCAGACAGAAGGCTAAAGCCCCACGGAGATGAAAGAAAGTTTATAATCAGTTTTTTTAATAACATTACTTTTAGTTTTTCAATAAAGCAACGACAGCATCTTTTGCATTATATTAGCCAAAATGTGCATGATTAAAATAGCCCAGGAAGTGAAAAAAGAAAAAGGTAAATAAAACTAGATTTAAAGTGAACTATTCCAACAGAACTGTCAGTTACTCTGATATGCAGAAAAAAATAGCGTCCCTTTCAGTTCCGTGTTGTCTGCAAATAGCTAGAATTCTTGCTCTCCCCTGTGTGGACCTCGGTGATACAGTTCTTGATGTGAAATTCAAGAGGCTAAAAACGGAATGAAGACTCAACTGACTTCCATGTAAGCAAATCCACTGGGGAATATCTCGAGACCAAGAATTTCTTTTAATCATTTGGCTCTTTACTTAGGATTTCCTTCACATTGTAAAGACATTGGCTTTTGTGCTCCATACGGTCTTTTGTCGCATGCACATGACGTTATGGTTTGCTGAAAGTGTATTAATTGTAGGCTCACCAATTGTCTTGTATACGGTATATTA
Source organism: Macrobrachium nipponense (assembly GCF_015104395.2). Taxonomy (NCBI): domain Eukaryota; kingdom Metazoa; phylum Arthropoda; class Malacostraca; order Decapoda; family Palaemonidae; genus Macrobrachium; species Macrobrachium nipponense. The sequence continues at coordinate 7,699,816 of NC_061096.1, forward strand.
AGTCCCTATACAGCAGAGGTGATATTTGAGGCGGTAAATGGTGACACATGGACTCTGGAACACTAGAAGGAATATTATCATGCAAATATGCATTCACAGGTATGCATTCAGAAACATACTACCTGACCAACCTGGCACTGCCCGAGAAAACTGAATGACAACCAATAATCTCTCTCTCTCTCTCTCTCTCTCTCCTACCAACATTCCCTCTACTCTCTCTCTCACTTCCTCTCCCACTTCCTTTCCCACTCACACTCTCTCTCTCTCTCTCTCTCTCTCTCTCTCTCTAACTCACTCCTTTTCCTGTTAAGATGATTGCTTCAGTCACACTGCCCAGCATTTTTGACATTTCATATTTCATCACTTCTCATCACCCATTGCTATCGAGGCTGAACTTGGACTAAAAGGGAATTAGGAGTGTCATGTCACCCCTTCCTACCCCCTTCTCAACCAACACCCCCTTCGTATCGGGGCTGAAGTTGGACTTAAAGGGCATTGGGAGTGTCTCTATTCATCCTAGTGACCTCAAAAACTATGGATTAGACACTGGTATCTATCAATTTTAACATTTATTTTGTGCCCCTACTCACCCATTCTCACCTGCCCCCTTTCTATCGGGGCTGAAATTGGACTTGAAGGTCATCGAGAGTGTAACTGTTCATCTCAGCGACCTCGAAAACTAAGTTTTAGGCACTAACATCTGTTAATTTCGGTTATTTTTACATGTCACACCCTTTCCACTCCTTGTCACCCACCCCCTCTCTATCGGGGCTGAGAGTGGTCTTAAAGGGCATCAAGAGTGTTACTGTTCATATCAGTGGCCTCAAAAACTATGGTTTAGACACTAATATCTGTCGTTTTTAGTTATCTGTACATTTCACCCCCTTCCCACAAACTGCCCTTTAATGTCAGAGATGTTTTACTCCTAGGGTATTCTTTTGCAGATGGTAAGGGATATTCATACCAAGTCTGGTTGAAATTGCTCAATGTGTTTCAGAGTTATGCTGGAGCATACACACACATGCATAGATTAATATATATATATATATATATATATATATATATATATATATATATATATATATATATATATATATATATATATATGTGTGTGTGTGTGTGTGTGTGTGTGTGTGTGTGTGTGTGTGTGCGTGTGTTTGCTTACCAATAACCCAATAACTTTCTTTTCTTCATCTAAAACTATGAGTACAATATGAAAGAACATTTTGAAAGTAAGGCTAACAATTGCCTACATTACTCACAAAGCAGTCTTTATCAGTATCCTCAGGGAAACTGAATGAATAATTTCCGAGATTTTTTTACACTTTTCTGTTCGGAACAATACCAAGAAAAAAAACTTCCTTCCATTAAAACGTCTAAATGCCTTTAGAAATTCTACTCGTAAAGTATATAAAAAGTCTCTTGAAACACAATATCAGACGAAAAGAATTTCTTAGAAGTCTCCAAAGCGAGTTTTATCACTGAACTTGTGTTCCATATTCAGATTTACGGTGACCAAGGATACTCGCGTCGGTTATTCTGCAGGTTTTTGAAGAGAGGCCTCGACTGCGCTGGAGACATGTGTTAAGTAGACAGGGAAAATGACAAGAAAATAATTCATAAGACTGCATTAAAATGCAAAATAGCTAATAGAAAAAGAAAAGTCTAATGGAGCCTGAAAAACAAGCAGATACAAACAGCAAAAGTAACTTGGGAATAAATGGAAAAATAATACGAGAATGAAAAGTCAAAGAAAAATGAAAAAGACAAGCTTTTCCCAATCACACGAGCCTATGGAAATGGTAATATACATTCTATATACTATGAAAAAATCAGAAAAGGTTAAAGAAAATGCTAAAACTATAACTAAAATTGTTTACATTATCTAAAATTATGCAGAAAACATTTACACAGCTTCCAATAACACTTCTGTCAAAGGAAAGGATTAACATGAGAGGTGGAATTTACTACAGCAAAGATGATTAATATTTGTATAAAATATCTATATATTTTTACTTTCCAAAGAACCTTTTCATATTTATCATAGCAATGGAATGAGGCTCTTAACGATTATTGTTATAATAATGATACTGAAACAAAAGCAAAATTAGTTAAGATACTGAGATATTTTATCTTTAGTAAGACATATTGACCAAGTATTTAATATTTCAGTGCACAATTATAAAGGCGAATATCAGGATGCAAATACAGCATACCGGAAATTGGAGTGCAAGGAAGCAATCTGGCCTTCTCTTCATTTCATCTACAAGAGAAAGACGAAAAAACTCGACATTAAGTTCTGACTTAACATTTAATTAAAGAATTATGCAGACAGGATTTCTCTTGAAAATTATAGTAGTGTTCATAATGACACACATTCATATGGAATAAGCTAACGTTTTCTTCCACTAAACAGATTGTTCATGTATGAAAAAATTACAACCATACCAAGAATATAAATAAATTAATATATAATATACATAATTAAACAAATGCACTGAAAACATTAAAAGCAATAAGTCAGACGATGCAGGTCAAAGAGTCACATGGAGACTGTCCAGAAAATCACTTATTGTTGGTAGAAAAGAAAAGGAGGAAAGATGTAGAGATTCACAAACTGTGAACAGCCAAATATGTTTTACCATAAAATGTAAAATCCTCTGGACAAATTGCCTTGGCGATAAATTCAGGAGGTATGTACCTCGGTCCACCTAGCTAAATTGTGATACAGTTTCCTCAGCAAGTGGTTTCACTCAGTGCTCTGTATCTCTAGAGGAAAGATAGACAACAGCTTCTGTGACTGTCATTATTTTCCAGCTTAATTAAGAACAAACATTTAACCTTTTCATGCACTTACAAAAAGCTTATCCGCCGTAATTCTACCCTATCGATGCTCACACTACTTCATTCACCCATGAACTTCATACACTCTACTCTACCTCTTACTAGATTCTAAAGATCTTTCACTTCAATTTAACTCTTGTCACAACTTATCTTGCAAAATCTCACTCAGTCTTCCTCTTGTATTTTCTCTTACAGCTTTCAAATCTATCATTCTCCCAGTGAAATCCTGGCGTCACTACCATCAAATTTTAAGATACCTTACTCTTTTGACCTTTACTAAGTAAAGTACACAATCTGTTATATATATATATATATATATATATATATATATATATATATATATATCTATATATATATATATTAAGTATAAAATAAAAGGCCATTAAAACACTCTGTTTTAAAAGCTAAGGACTATATTTCGGTGGACTTGTTCTTATATAAATATATATATATATGTATATGTATATATACATATATAGATATATATATATATATATATATATATATATAATATATAGATATATATATATATATATATATATATATATATATATATATATATATATATATGTGTGTGTGTGTGTGTGTGTGTGTGTGTAAATAAATTCTTCTTTTAAAACAGGATACGTTTCAAGCAGTGAATGTCAGAAGTAGTGTCTTAGTGAAATATATACGTAGTAGATGTGCCCGTAGGTGATGCCTGGGGACGTTGCTGTGCCATCGTGGGTTCTGTTAATTGTCTTAATCCGCTTCATCGTTGCCTTAAGGAAGATTTTATTTATTCGGTCTGAGTCCCAGCCTCCATTAGAAAAGTTGAACCTATTATCTTGTTGCTTTATTAGTGAAGATTTCACCATTTGACATTTGTATTGACAGCTGCTCTTGAATAAAATTCGGGATGAGTTCCAATCCATGGTGTAGTTCGTGTTATGTATATGATGGCAAGTTACTTATTTTTTAAAGCCCTGAGAGTTTGCTCCCCAGATTTTCTTAACCTAGAACCTGAAACCATAAGAAATCAACTTATCTTGTTAAGTTACTGCAAGCACACAATAGAAAAAGCCGTACATAAAGCAAAGAAATTTTTTACAAACCTACGAAAACAAAGAAAAGGAAAACTACACAAAATCATACGAGAGATCACACAAACTTTAGGCCTCTCGAACCCTTTTATCTTCACTCATCCGAATACACTAGGGAAATCATTAATTAACGTTCAGCAGAAACCCGTTTCCAAAAGCATTGGACTTTATGAAATCCCTTGTAGGGAGTGTGATAAGTCATATTTTGGTTTCACGGGTAAATCTCTCTCAGAGAGATTAATGGAACATAAAAGATCAGTTAAATATGGACAAAATAGTTCGGCATTTTTTCATCATATAAATAACATGAACCACACCAGGGATTGGAACTCGTCCGTATTTTATAAAAGAACAACTGTCGATAGAAATATCAAACGGTGGAATCATCACTAATGAAGCAACAAGATAATAAGATCAACGTTCCCAATGGAGGCTGGGACTCGAACCGAATAGATAACATCTTCCTTCAGGCAACAATGAAGAGGATTAAGGCAATTAACAGAACACACGATGGCTCAGCGACGTCCCCAGGCATCACCTAAGGGCATATCTCCTACTATATATTTCTCTAATGAAACTCCTTCTGTCATTCACTCATTGATAGGGGTTGAAGCAAGTCCATCGAAATATAATCCTTAGCTTTAAAACAGTGTTTTAATGGGCGTTTTTTACTTGAGACGATTATATATATATATATATATTTAATATTTATATATATATATATTATACAACTATATATATTTATATTCATTATATATGTATATATATATATATATATATATATATATATATATATATATATATATATATATATACATAAATATATATATATATATATATATATATATATATAATATATCTATATATATATATACATATGTATATATATATACTTAGAATTATATGTGTGTGTGTGTGTGTGTTTACTCAGGGAATGGCAATGGTGTTAGGGTAGCCCTATACATAGGTGAAAAGGAGGAATGGTCAGTAATGACATATATAGAACAGGAAAGGTAACGCAGGCCACAACAACGCTGTGAAGTCATCGATGAGAGATATGAAAGGAAATAATCAGATTGATATAGCAGACATTGAAGAACCTCTGAATATATACCAATGGAATGGATTCAGTAATAAAGAAACCGAGATGGAAAGCGCCAGTCTTTGATGGAAGACAGCATAGAAGATTCTACCCGATAATGATTGGACTCCCTGAATACTGACTATACTGTTTTGCAAAATATGGAACGAATTTGAAGTTATAGCAAAGACTACCAATAACGACCCAACTTCATGCACTAAGAAATTGACAAAATGCTTAGAGATGAACAAGCTGGTTTTAAAATAGCAGGAATCAAATAGATTAGATAGAAGTGCTAAGATATATTTTATAGTAGGTCATGGAAGTTAATATCTCTCCGGTGGCTTTTCCTGATAATAAAGGTTCTTGCCAAGTGAGTTTCCATTAAATATTAGGGTGCGTCACGGGAATCGTAAGTCATTTTTGCTGTTTGCCTTTCTTGTCGAGTATGTAATGAAAAAAATGGCTGGGTATGAAAGATAAGGTTTGGCTGCAGTAACGATAGAAAAGTGACAGATTCAGAACACGCAGATAATGCTGTTTCAATCAATCAAACACGTGTGTGTGTGTGTGTGTGTGTGTGTGTGTGTGTCAACTGTGAATATGACTGCAGGAAATCACGCTGGCAAAAAAAAAAAAAGAAAAAATGTATCATGTGGAATGCCAGAATCTTTGCACAATAAACAATAATTATTGGTAAAAAGGGGCGCTATATCGAAAATCTTCCTTCAAAAGCAAGATTTCGGAAATACGATGATGTGCATGTGCGGAAAATTCCGAGTTGGAAAATTTCCAGTCAGAAGATTGCCAGGCGGAAAATTGACAGTGGGGAAAACTGCCATTGAGAAAATTGCCAGTGAGGATCATTGCCATTGACAAATGCAAAGATTGAGCTCATTTGGAATAAAACTATTTCTCTCCTTATAAGTGCTTATTTTATTATTTGAAGTGACAAAAATATTAGTAATTATGACAACCCTTTCTTTTTATAATTGCTTGTCCAATCCAAAACTACAATATCTTTCTATATTTGTTCTTATTTATTATTACCTAGATGACCAAGTTGGTGCTAGCCGGGAAAACTCTCTCTCTCTCGCTCGTTCTCTCCTCTTCAAACCCCCCCTACTATCTCTCTCACTTCATCCCACTCTTACTCTCATCCTCTCTCTCTCACTCTCTCCCTTTCCTGTTAAGTTGGTTGCTTCAATTACATTGCCAAGCATTTGCAACATTTTATATTTCACCACTTCTCACCCCTATTCCTATTGGGGCTGAACTTGGACTTGAAGGGCAATAGGAGTTTCTCTGTTCATCCCAGCGATCTCAAAAACTATGGATTAGACTCTAATATCTGTTGTTTTCTGTTATATTTGTGTCCCCCTCTTCCTACACCTTTTCAGCCCCCTCCTTATTTTGGCTGAACTTGGACTTCAAGTGCATCAGGAATGTCAATAATCATCTCAATGACCTAGAAAGCTATGGGCTTGATGCTAATATCTGTGTTTCTGGTTATTTTTACATCACCCTTTCCAACCCCTTTTCATCACCACCAACTGGCCCCGCGTCAACTGGGGCTGATCTGGACTTGAAAGGCATCAGAAGTGTCATTATTAATCTCAGCCACCTCAACAACTATGGATAGACACTAATATCTGTCGTTTTCAGTCATTTTTATTTTCACCCCTTTCCGACCACCTTCCCCACAACCCCACCTTTGGTGCCAGTGATGTCTAAGTTATATGTATGCTAAGTTTGGTTAAAATTGCTCAATGCATGTAAAAGTGTATGTGGCACAAACACACACACATACATCCAACATTATATATATAAAGATTAAACTAATATCTACTTTACTGACTTATTTAAAGAAGAAATTAGTTCAATGCATAAATTAATATGAAAGAGATGTACTATTTTTTTCATTCTCTATACCCATAATGGCTTCTTTTATAACAAGTGAACGTGGTAAGTATAACCTTGTCGATAAACTTCATTTTATGTATCAGAAAAATGAGCTAAACAAGGAGGGAACAAAATATTGGAATGTATAGTATGAAAACAGAAATCCTGTCCACCAAGACTACAAACCTAGTCAAAGGATCATGGTTGCAAAATTCTAAATTGTGTAAATGAACACAATCACAGTTCCACTAAGAGCAAAGTGGATGCCAAAGTAGCCATTCAAGATTTGGAAGATTAAGTTTTGACTTCGAATCAACCTACTCGTTCTTTGGTGGCAAATTGTTTATCATCTTTAGATGAATGTGCACCTTCTGAGCTCAGGAATGAGCAACATATAAGTAGAAATGTTTGACAGTGGAAAAAGCAAACGTCGTGCACCATATTTATTCCCTCTGAAAGGATAGGATTCATAATTCCAACCTAATTTCAAAATCTTGATTCTGGATTCCTCCAGTATGATTCTGAAGCCATCGGATATTACTGTTTATCAGGATTTACGAAGATATAGGAATTAGGCTATAGAGGGAATGTCCAGTGTCACCTAATGTGTTCTATCAGCTATTTACAATTCATGTGCAGGTTGAAAGTACTAGTTTTCCACGTATTTTTGCACTTCTTCCTAACAAAACAGAAACGACCTGTGAAAACCTGTTCAATCTAATGAAAAAAAAAAAATTGTACAACAAGACCCCCACAGGGTAATGAGTTAATTTGAAAAGGCTTCGGTAAATGGACTAATGAGTTTTTACCCAAACTTACCACATTGTTTGTTTTTTCCACCTCTGCCAGGTACGCTATAGAAAGATTGTGAACCTTGGTTTCAATGATAGATACCACAATGAAAGCGGCTTTCCCCCCGTGTCATGATGTTGTTACAAGCTTTGAAGAACTATCAGGAGGATGAAGATATTCCTAAAGAACAATTGACGCACATTGGTGTTATGAGAGGAAGAGGTAATAATAGGAGAATGTCAACGCCGTTATTTCCTATTCCTATGTGGAATATTCATTCAAGAGTGAAGCTTTCCGTGCCAAGTACCACCAACAGCACTGAAGGATTCAACAGTGCTCTCTCAAAGATATTGCACAATTCCATCCAAATATCTGAAAATGTATTGGATTTTTGATGGAGAAAAATAAGTGAAAACATGTATACTACAATTTGAAAGAAGAGATGAGATTCGTAATTAGAGAAAATGTACAAAAATATCAATGATAAACTGAAGAGATCAGTTAAGCTATATAACGCACACGATAAAATCACATTTCTTCGATCTATTGCTTATAACCTCCATTCATATTGAATAAAAATTTTTTCAGTGTTCTTATTTATGAAATATCCAATTTGTTTCATTATATTATAAAGACATGTTTATGCTTTTAGTTAATAAAACCTCATGCCTATTATTATTTTTAAATATACGAAATGTCAGTGAATAAAATTGCTCGTTTTAAATCTTAAAGCTTTTATTTAACCCTCTTACGCCGATTGGACGTATTAACGTCGAGTCAAAATGTCTCCCGTATGCCGATTGGACGTATCATACGTCGGCTCAAAAAAGTTTTTTAAAATTCGCGGAAAAAATACTTATAGGCCTACCAGCCGAAAACTTTTTGTATCACGCGCCTTGGGGGATGCTGGGAGTTCACGGATCAAGGCGTTGTTTTGTTTACAATCGCTACGCAGGCGCGCAAGCGCGAATTTCTTTCTTATCGCACTAAAAAGTATCAGTGACACATCTCGGGAAATTATTTCGTCACTTTGACATAAATTATTGCACCATTTTTTTAAATTATCCTTTACATGAAGTATTATATATGAAAATGTGCGCAATTTCATGCACAATACAACTAAAAAATACTCATGATTGTAGCTTTTATCAATTTTGAAAAAATATTTTTATATAAATAACGATAAGTGCAAAAATTTCAACCTTCGGTCAACTTTGACTCTACAGAAATGGTCGAGAAACGCAATGTAAGCTAAAATTCTTATATTATAGTAATATTCAATCATTTGCCTTCATTTTGCAACAAATTGGACGTCTCTAGCACAATATTTCGATTTATGGTGAATTTATGAAAAAACTTTTTCCTTACGTTCGTGCGATAACTCTTCCGATAAATTTTTTCGTGCGATTGTCCTAATGTTTGCACCCTTTTAAACTTGCCGTTACATAAAGTTTTATATATGGAAATGTGCGCAATTTCATGCACAATACAACAAAAGACAACCCATGGTTGTAGCTTTTATCAGTTTTGAAATATTTTCATATAAATAACGTTAAGTGCAAAAAAATTTCAACTTTCGGTCAGCTTTGTACTCTACCGAAATGGTCGAAAAAACGCAATTGTAAGCTAAAATCTTATTTTCTAGTAATATTCAATCATTTACCTTCATTTTGCAAAGAATTGGAAGTCTCTAGCAAAATATTTTGATTTAAGGTGAATTTATGAAAAAAAAAAAAATTACGTTTCGCGCGGTAAACGCTTCCGAAAAAAATCAGAATTTTTTTTGTGCGATCTGTCGAAATGTTTGCACCATTTAAAATTAGCTGTTTCATAAAGTTTTATATATGAAAATGTGCGCAATTTCATGTAGAATACAACTAAAAATGATTGAAGGTTGTAGCTTTTCTCTTTTTTCGAAACTATTTGCATATAAATCACGATAAATAGAAAAAAAACCACGTTCGGTCAAATTTGACTCTACCGAAATAGTTGAAAAACGCAATTATAAGCTAAAACTCTTACGGCCTAGTAATATTCCGTCATGTTTCTTCATTTTGAAACAAATTTGAAGTCTCTAAAACAATATTGTGATTTTATGGTGAATTTTTGAAAAATATATTTACCTTCACTCCGCGCGCCGATTCGCGGCCGCAAGTCTCCGAAATACGTACATGGCATATCCTAATATTTTTTGCTCCTTTTCATATTAGCCTTTTTATAGAGTTTCATATATAAAAAATGTGCGCAAATTCATGAAGAATAAAATTAAAAAATAATTGAAGGTTGTAGCTTTTTCCATCTTCGAAATATGTGGCATATGAAAAAATATAATATATTAAAATTTCGACATTCGGTCAAATTTAACTCGTCCGAAATGGTCGAAATCTGCAATTCTATCTAAAACTCTTACAGTATCGTAATATTCAATCATTTTTCTTAATTTTGAAACAAATTGGAAGTCTCTAGAACATTATTTAGAATTACGGTGAATTTTTGAAAAAAAATATTTTTTTGTGCGTCCGCGCGTTACGAATTCGTACATCATTTTGTGATAATATTTTTTCCGTGTTACTTTTATTGTTTTACAATGTATTATATACAAAATGATTGCAATTTAGTGTACAATACAACGCAAAAAAAAGTAACTGGTTAGCTTTTGTTTGACCGTTTTCTGCACAGCGTGATTTGAATACAATTATGTATGAATTTTTTTTTTTTTCGCTACCATATATCGCAATTATTTACATATGATAATGATATTATTTTTCATTTCTGATGGTTGCATTCTAAACTTCAGGCAATGACAAAAAAGGAGCCAAAAATGAACTCTTAATCTTCAAAAGTACGCGCGCTGTAATTTCTTGAAAAATTATTTTTTCCCACTTGCGCTCACTCCAAAAACCAGGCCCGCATACGGGAGACGTTTTTTTTTGATTTTTTAGGGCTCCGGCTTAAGAGGGTTAATATAACCCCATTCCGTTTTTTCTATTTATTCTAAAGCACTATCAGGGTTTCGTCACTTAGGTTGGGCTTTATATAACAAAATGAGCACATTTAAAAAATGTTTAATGATAGTGTTGGTCCAAATTGGCAATTATATGAAAAGAGAAATCCATTTTTTTTTAGATTGAAATTATCTTCATTTAGGTTAGATTTTCTGAGCTCAGTCTTTTAACCTGCCAATGGAAATATTGCTCACAGGTAGTTTTCCCAACTGGCTATTGTCTACCTGGCAATTTTCCGATTGGAAATTTTCCAACTGGGAGTTTTTTTTTTTAGAACCAATGATGTGACACACTACTAGAATACAAATTGGTGAACAGCTAATACTTCGCTAATGAAAGGAGCGTTTATAATTCCATTAGAAAAATATGATTTAAACTTCTCATTGTCTCTCACTGTAGGAATTTCCTACTGTTAATGTTGCCACTAAAAGGGGCTTTCAGTTCTATCATATTGCAATAGTTTTATTTTCTTCAATTTAGATCAAAACAAAACTGTATATTTTAACGATATTATTTAAAAGTTTCTATTTTTTTGGTTTGTTTATTTCATGTGCTTTAATTTAATTCCTTCTATCCCCAGTAACAAATTTCGTCCTCAAATGATCAGGCTTTCAAGATTTTCTTGCCTAATATTCCTTTGGTACAAATACATCTCCCTGATTACTTAATCTACTTAATTTTTTGTGAGAAACCATTACAAGACAGTGTAAGGACAACGCTTATTCATAATTTTCTCTGTACATAATTCATCATTCGCGTTGTTCTCACTTCCCCCTGAGAAAGCATTCAGCGGGCTTTCCGTCAGTGTATAAAGCTTATATAACCACATATTGTGTACCTTTATATTTTGTATTTTATGTCTCTCAAGAAACACAAATCGGGTCTCGCCGAACCCACTTTTACTCTCTCGCGGGTCGGTGACCACATTTCCCGTCCGCATGCCTGTATATTTATATTTCCCTTGACTGTAATAAAAAACATGTACACTTCTACCTGCCTCTTTGTCAACCTCTCACAACTGGTGACCTCCCGGTTTGGACGGTGACCCAAGCGGTTTTGGCTCAGCCATTAAGGGACTCACTACCGCCGCTCACCTTCAGAGATCTTTAACGGACTCATACGGCGCCTCAGTATAGATCTCTGAAAGCTCCTACCGTGGAAAAAAACCAACGCCTCTAACGGACTAAATACGGCATACCTGCCCAAGGTGTGTTCAGGCGTTTCCTCAACGGTTTGGTTTTTTGGCCCGCCATTCACGACTCTGTCGACCGTTTTTGTGAGAGAGGACAATGGGCGCAAACAGTACCTCGCGGGAAACCTCGGCGGGACCTCGCCTCCCCCCCGCCCCATGCGACGGACTCTGACACAGCGGCCGCTCAAGCTGTCAAATTGCCCCCACCCCCCGTTCACAACGGCTGACCCGTCTTCCTGGTTCTTCCGAGCCGAAGGGCAATTCCGGATCGCGGGGCCTCACAAAACAAAGTGCTGCAGGCTGACCTCGTCGCAGCGGCTCTCCCGACAGAGGTGCTCGGCCGAATATCTAACTGGCTGACCGGTCGAGCACGAATCGGACTTGTCACGCTCGACGAGATAAAAGAAAGGCTCTTGACAGCCTATTCCGTGCCTATCGCTGAAAGGGCCGCCCGCAGCCCTCGACTTAGTCGCGAACCCCCATGCGCGGCGCCGACACCCAAGATGCCTGGGACACTGTGATGGGAGGGCCTCGTCCGTCTGCCCGAAATAGGCCCCGACGGAAAAAGGTAGAGATCAGCCTGAGCCGCGAAATATTCCTGCGGCAACTCGAGCCGGGGACGTCCGAAAGCAGCTGACCGACCGCTACACCCTAGAGGACGACGAACTACTAGAAAAGGCAAAGAAGCTGACGTTGTCAAACAATGCCGCGAAGCTCGCCGCCCCCTCGATCCTCCGTGTGCCTGGCCGCAGAGAAGGAAGAAGACGACGACGACCCAACGCAAGAGATCGGCGCCGTATCCCAAGGGAAGTCCTTCCCACACGCAGCGAGGTGAAAACTCCTGGTGCGCTTCCACCGGAGGTTCGGGAGATTCGCCAGGAGGTGCGAAAGCCCTTGCACCTTCCAACAGTCAAAAAACGACGACGGCAAACAAAACCAAGGCGCCCGTGGCAACGGCCGCGTCGGAACCACACAACCGTAGGGTTCTACGTCCGCGACGCGATCGCCGGCCGGGAGGATGTTGGTGGATACGGGGGCAATGCACTCGATATTCCCGCCGTCAGGAAAAGACCCGTAGCCGCGAGCCCGACAAAACAACCTCCCTCGTCGGCCGAAAACGGGACCCCCATCCGTTCCTACGGCACGAAGCCCCTCGAGATATCCATCTTGGGGCGAAACTACGTCTGGGAATTCACAATCGCGGACGTCAGGATCCCGCTACTGGGGGCAGATTTCCTGGCGCAGAACGGCCTCCTGGTGGACGTGGGCCGCAAACCGCCTCCTCGACACGGGACATGCCTTTCCCTTCCACTAGCAGCAGGCCCGGGCGCCCCTACAATTTGTACCATCGCCCCCCCACAAATACGGCAACCTCCTGCAGGAGTTCCCCGAAGTCTTCAAGCCGGAACTTCGTCAGGCGGCAGGACGCCGCCCAAGCACGGGATATTCCACCACATAGCCACCACAGGCCCCCAGACACACGCGAAGTTCCGACGACTCCCTCCAGGCCGCCTCCAGGAGGCGAAGCAGGCGTTCTCGGAGATGGAACGAATGGGCATCTGCAAGAAAGCATCGAGCCCTTGGGCGTCGCCCCTGCACATGGTACAGAAACCTGACGGCACCTGGAGGCCCTGCGGAGACTACAGAAGACTCAACCTCGTTACAATCCCCGACCAATACCCCTTGCCAAACATGCAGGATTTGACAGGGGCCCTTCATGGGGCGAAGGTCTTCACAAAAATGGACCTCTTAAAATCCTATTTCCAGGTTCCAGTGTCACCCCGAGGATGTCCCCAAGACTGCCATCATCACGCCTTTTGGCTCCTTCGTTTTCCATTACTCAACCTTCGGCCTGAGGAATGCAGGGGCCACCTTCCAGCGCCTGATGGACAGCATCCTGGGGACCTGCCCTTCTGCGTCTGCTACGTCGACGATATCTTGATTTTTTCCAGGTCCTTGGAGGAGCACCTACATCACGTCCGAGCGGTCCTGAAGCGCCTGCAGGGAAACGGGCTGGTCGTCCGTTTCGACAAATGCACCTTCGGCGCCGAGAAGGTGGACTTCCTCGGACACGAGATCTCCGCGACGGGCGTGCGCCCCATGGCCTCGAGGTAGGCGTGGTGCAGAAGTTCCCAACACCAACCACGGTCAAGTCCCTGCAGGAGTTCATCGGAATGGTCAATTACTACCGCCGATTCATCCCCGCCGCCCGCCCGCACCATGTCTCCTCTAACACAGTCCTGAAAGGGAAACCAAAGGCCCTAACGTGGGAGGCCGAACAAGAGAAGGCTTTCAACGAGACGAAGAGGGCCCTCGCCAGAGCGGCGACATTATGCCACCAAGACCCTGCTGCACCTTTAACGCCTCACCACCGACGCCAGCAACGTCGCCTGCGGGGCTGTCCTCGAGCAGGTGGTCCAGGGCGAGCCCCAGCCACCCTCGCCTTCTACAGCAAAAAACTATCAGCCGCCGAGACGGTACAGCACGTTCGACCGCGAAACTCCTGGCAGTGTACCAAGCAGTGCGACATTTCCGCTACCTCCTCGAGGGCTCTCCCCCTTTACGATCAGGACGGTGGACCACCTCCCTTTGGTACACGCCTTCACCAAGGCGGGCGACGCTTGGTCAGCGAGGACAACAGAGGCACCTAGCAGCCATCGCAGAGTTCGGTTGCACCATCCAGTACGTGCCTGGCGAGAAGAACCCCGTGGCAGACGCCCTATCGAGGATAGAAATCAACGCCGTGCGTCTCGGGGTCGACTACGAAGACCTCGCCCGGGAACAGGCTGCCGACCCGGAGACTGCCGCATACCGCACTGCTATCACCGCCCTCAAGTGGGAAGACGTGCCTTTCGGACCCGCAGGCATGACGCTCCTCTGCGACATCAGCACGGGCCGCCCGCGCGCCCGCTGATCCCAGCCTCCCGAAGGAAAGCCGTGTTCGACGTCATACACGGACTCTCGCACCCCTCGGGCCGGACGACGGTGCGCCTCCTGACGGAGAAGTTCGTCTGGCATGGAATTCGGAAGGACTCCCTCGAGTGGGCCAGGACCTGCGTGCCTTGCCAAACTAGCAAAATCAGTCGGCACACGGAATCAGGCGTGGGGAAATTTCCGCAGCCGAAACGAAGATTCGGCCACATCCACATAGACGTCGTTGGCCCCCCTGCTCCCGTCGGAAGGCGCCAGGTACCTCCTGACGGTAATCGATCGCTCCACCAGATGGCCCGAAGCAACGCCGATGTCGGAGGCGACCACGAAAGCATGTGCCGAGCACTCCTCGCCAGCTGGATCAGTCGATTCGGAGTGCCAGACGAAATCACGACAGACCGCGGACCAGTTTTCCTGTCGGAGTTGTGGACTGCCCTGGCCCGCCTAATGGGAACGTCGCTACATGCCACCAACCGCCTACAACCCAGCAGCTAACGGCATGGTGGAGAGAGTCCACCGTTCGATCAAGGCTTCCCTGATGGCGCGCTGCACCGACGAAAATTGGAAGAGCCAACTACCGTGGGTCCTCCTCGGTCTCAGGACTGCCCCGCGGGCAAACGGCGAAGCATCACCCGCGGAGAAGGTATACGGGGAGCCATTAACAGTCCCTGGCGAGTTCTTCCCGACCAATGCCGACGACGCTGACGTCTCCATCGCCAGGCTTCGGAATCCGCCGGGAAGTTCACGCCCTGCGTCAAAACCTTCTCCGACAGAACCAAACGTTTCCTCCCGAAGGCCCTATCTCGTGCAAGCACGTCTTCGTCAGGGACGACGCCCGCCCCCCCCGCCTCTAACGAGACCCTAACCCGCGGTCCCTTCCGCGTCCATACGACGCACTGACAAGGCATATCTCTTATCCATCAACGGTCGCGAGGACTGGTCACAATCGATCGCCTGAAACCAGCCTTCATCATGGACGAGGACCTCGCAGACGCGGATTCCACAGGGCGCCTCAATTCTTCCTCGGAACAAAGCGACTCCTTCGATCGCCAAACCTCCTAGCCGTAGCCCGCGGCCGCCCTCGAAAGACGGTCGAACCCCCCGAGGATCACCTCAGGGGAGGCATCCCGTCCCGGAAACAAAACCCCGAGGATCTACCACAACAACTAATATCACGCACCCGAGGGCGCCTCCGCCGTCCAGCTCGCTTCCGCGAGTGACTACCCGAAGTACAAAGAAGTCAGCCAACAATCATACCTAATTATTGTCTTAGGGGGGGAGTATTTGTAAGGACAACGCTTATTCATAATTTTCTCTGTACATAATTCATCATTCGCGTTGTTCTCACTTCCCCCTGAGAAAGCATTCGGCGGGCTTTCCGTCAGTGTATAAAGCTTATATAACCACATATTGTGTACCTTTATATTTTGTATTTTATGTCTCTCAAGAAACACAAATCGGGTCTCGCCGACCCACTTTTACTCTCTCGCGGGTCGGTGACCACATTTCCGTCCGCATGCTGTATATTTATATTTCCCTTGACTGTAATAAAAATCAGTACACTTCTACCTGCCTCTTTGTCAACCTCTCACAACAGCATTAAGGTGTCGATCTAAAGGTCGAAGGACGACCCTACCCGATATTGTAGTACAATCAAGTGGAATTACGGATTTGCTAGTAAACTGAAATACTTCGCCAATTTTTATTGGTTATCTTTAACAGAAACCATGAATAATAAATGAATGGCGTTTTTCAAATAGAAGATAACATAAAACTCTTCATCCTATAACGTAATTTTTCCCGGGCGAAGACCTGACTACTATTAGTCATAGAAAATCGTAAATACCTCACAACTATTGTAAAATAAATTCCATCCTTTGACTGAGATTCTTTGTTCTGAGCATGCTGACCTTACCCAAGCATTTTGAAAAACAGTAAATAAGAAATGGCAATTTTTGAGAACGGACTGTGTCTCTATTTACTTGAGGTTACAGTCAATGTCAGTCAGTCCAATACAATCGAGAGGTGAGACACGTCTGGCAGGGAGACTGGCGTACTAGGCCGTGTTTGTGCAGCTCCCTCCTCCCGAACCTTTGACTACCTACGAATCTCCGGCACTCGAGATGAGGAGGGTGTTTACTGTAGGTGGCTAATGACCATCACATTAACAGATGGGCCAAACGAGTTCGCTGAACCATGCCTTGCTCCAAAGCTTCATCAGCACCACAGCCCGCCGTACCAGATGTGCGTGAAATACGATGGACACGTATGCATTGTCATAATTAGTAGGTGGAAATCCCTAACCGACGGATAGCAGGGTTCAGTAGTTCTCTCTTCCCAAGTTCTTGGAATTCCCATTTTGCTTCTTTGCTCTCTTCACCTTCCATGCTTTGACTAGGAAGTCTCACTTACTTCGCAATTGGTTATGTAAGGCACACATACATACATACACACATTCAAACAAACACACACATATAAGATTTAAACATTTTTATTAACCATTATGAACTCCTCGATTTTTTTTTCAAACATTTTTTAATGTTCTGTTCACTCAAAGATCCAAATGAGGTAAGAGATGAAGAAATTCCAATGCTCATGGCAGGGTTCGAACGAGCAGTACCTGTTAAGTCAGAAAAAAGGTTAACGTTAACTACTTGAATTTAGAGGGATATAATTTCTTCATATGGAACTGATAAGTGGTCATTAGGATACATATATATATATATATATATATATATATATATATCTATATATTATATATATATATATATATATATATATATATATATATATATATATATGAGTGTGTGTGTGCATGGAAGTATTTCATACACGTACTCAGGGAAATTACGTAGTAAAGATGAAAAACACAAGAAGGGCAAATGCTTTAAAACTGAAGTAGTAGAGGAAAAGGACACGGGATAAAGGACTACCATAATTTTTCACGTTGGGATGCTATCATACATGCACAATAATTCAAAATTCAGTGAAGAAAGTCAATTCACGAAATCTACGGTTAATTGAATACTTCTTGTGATAAACCGTCCTTCAAAGTGCTCTTCTCTCTCTCTCTCTCTCTCTCTCTCTCTCTCTCTCTCTCTCTCTCTCTCTCGTCCCGAAGTTATTATAAAAGTTTCTTTAAGTAACGACGAACTCTCAACTATATATAAAGACTATATAGCATTTGTGTTCAAGAAAGTTTCTCTAATAACTGAATTGTCGCTTTGAAAGTGATGCAGTGCCACAGCGCTTTCTCTATTCCATGAGGCGATGTCATGATACTGCAATGCACATCAGCGTAATCTCTAGTTCAGTGATTACTTGGGATTAGTAAAGATCAAGTTAATATCTGTTCCAATTGAACTTTCATTTTTCATCGAAGTTTCCTACAATGTCCCTTTTTTTATTGGAATCTCAAAGACCGAAGTCTTCTCTTTTGCAGTAATTTGCAACTCGGAAAATTAGTAAAAACTATTTCACTTCTTAATTCAATGATCATGTAAGCGTAGCAGATAATCATCTCACCAAACCGAGCTGAGATGAAGATTTCTTTCTAGACTTGAGAGAGAGAGAGAGAGAGAGAGAGAGAGAGAGAGAGAGAGAGAGAGAGAGAGAGAGAGAGAAATGGGCGATAGGAAAGTTACAAATTGTTCCACTTAAAAGATCAAATGAGAAGGGATGGAGTTAATTACTTGAGCAGGCCGTATGTGCCCTGAGTCATCCCAAACTCGTAAAAGGTTAATGGTTCAGATAGTGATCCCATTTGCACTGTGTGATTGCATCGTTGTCTTTGGACTCCGGCGGTTCCATTTTAACTTTTAATAGCACTTCCAGAAAAAAAGATGGACTTTACTGACTGTGATTCGGCGAGAAAGAAAGTTTTCGAAAGGGACGAGTTTCTCCAGGACCTGCCACGACCCTCACGAGGTGACTGACTAACTGACTGACTGGCTGACTGACTGGCTCTGCTGATCGAGCGTCACTTTGTCACGTTCCCTGACTCGCAGATATATTCGATTCTTTTCTGAACGAATCAGTTCTAACTAATATCTTACGCTTTCGATGAATAATTTCTTTTGTCAAAGAATTCATGTTATGCCAAAAGCAAATTTAAGGGAAAACTTCTTCTAATTATACATTTTTTTTATATCATTAAAATTGCGGAGGCACATTCATTCCTGGAGCCTGAAAATAAATTCTCTTGGGGGTCTTGATCGTCTTGACGAACGAATATTTCGAAAATCTCTTTCTCTCTCTCTTAATATATATATATATATATATATATATATATATATATACATATATATATATATATATATATATATATATATATATATATATATATATGACATATATATATATATATATATATATATATATATATATATATACATACATATATATATATATATATATATATATATATATATATATATATATATATATATATTATATATATATATATATATATATATATATATATATATATATATATATATATATATATATATATGTATATGTGTGTGTGTTTGAGCATGTGTGTATGTATAAGGTCTGCACGCGGACGCCTCTGCTCTAAAGAAAGTTATTTATGCAGGTTTATCGTCTGCCATTAAGTAGTACTAACTAAAAGGTATCTGATACAAGTTTAGTTATGTGCGAAACTCCGTATTCAAAAGAATGTTTAAGGGCATTCAAAATGCATCATAATCATTTCTATTTACATCACAACAACACTCCATCCATTTTCAAAGTGCCTTTGACTATAACAAAAAATATGGCGAATCGCGCCCGATCACCTTTGTGGCAATCCTTTAATCTAAAACAATCTTCAGAGTTCAGGCATATTTATGAATAAAACCGCTTTGATTATATCTGTCTATTTGTCTCTCACTCTGTCTCTCTAACTGTACGTTTTCATATATATACATACATACACACACACATTCTTCTGTTAAAACAGGATACGTATCAAGCATAAAAGGCCCTCAAAAAACACTTTGGTTTAATGCTAAGGACTATATTTTGGTGGACTGACTCCCACTCTCATCAAGTAGTGAATGACAGAAGACGTTACATTTGTGAAATATATAGGTGATGTCTGGGATCACCACTAACCTGACGTTGGTTCTGTGAATAGTTTTAATACACGTCATCGTTGCCTTGAGGAAGATACTGTCTATATGGTCAGGGTCTCAGGCTCAATTGGAAAGGTTGATTCTATCATCTTGTTGTTTTATCAGGGAAGATTCTACCATCTGACATTTATTGTATAAGATTCGGGATGAGTTCCAGTCTATAGTATGGTTCGTGTTATTTATAAGATGGAAACCTTGCCGCAACCTATGGTTGTCCATATCTGAACTGAGGCTCGCGTTATGTTGAGTTAATCTTTCCGAGAGAGATTTTACTATGAATACATAGTATGACTTATCACAATCCCTATTGGGGATTTCATAGACTCCTATATCTTAAGAAATTAACGTTATACTGAATGTTAATTAAGAATTTCTCTAATGTATTTGGATAAGTGAAGATAAAACGGTTAGGATGGCCTACTTTTTGTGTGATCTATCGTAAATTATCCACATGAGAGATTATGATTTTTTTTATTTTACCTTTTCTTTGTTTTCTGTGGGTTTGTAAAAAATGTTCTTTGCTTTATTTATGGCGTTTTCTATTATGTGCTTGGGGTATTTTAACAATATATGTTGATTTCTGATTGGATCAAGTTCTTTGATAAGAAAATCTGGGGAGCAAATTCTCAGGGCTCTAAGAAATACCCCAAGCACATAATATGTATACATATATATATATATATATATATATATATATATATATATATATATATATATATATATATATATATATATATATTACATACACACAAAATGATAAATGATTGAGCGTAATTTCGACTTTCGGAAGAAAGGGTAAGAAATGAATTTGCTTAGTGAAAGCACACCTCTCTTCAAACTCGAGATTATTTTTGACAATAAGGGTCCCTGCTTCTTCATGCTAACCAGCATAATACTTTTCCTGAAGTATAAAGTTGATTCTAATCTTTGAGAGAACCGTGAAGACCAAGTACCTCAACAAAAACAATAGACAGAAAATAAGCATAAATAAATGTTAGTCATTAATTATTATAAGCAAATATAAAACCATTTATATCCAAATAACTGTGAGCGCAGACTTATGAAAATCTATGCATTAATCCGTTTTGGCAACTTTATAATCGAATTCTTCGCCAAAAATCAGAAAAGATGAAGGGCGGAGCAAAAAATCAGATGGAAAGATGTGAGTGAGGGGCAATTAACCCATGTAACCCTTCCATATTCTATTATAAAGGACTTTCGGAAATTATCATTCTCATTCTCCCACTTTCTGAAAAGAGGAATTTTCTGCGTGTTTTCATTACTCATGTTTTGAATCCTTTTCGCTTTTCATTTTTACGGTAAATCAAGATGACTTAATTCGTTCATATGCATGTCTGTATGTATGTAATTTTTACATATATATAAATGTATTTTACATATATTGTATACATATGTGTATGTGTGTGCGTGTATATATTATATAGATATATATATATATAATATATATATATATATATATAATAGATATAGATATATATATTATATATAATATATATATATATATATATATATATATATATAGATATATAGTATATTAGATATATACTTCTATTATATATATATGTATATCCTAATATATATATTACAGTATATAATATATAAGATATATATATATCTTTATATCTATATATATATATCATATATATAATAGATATATATATATATTTATATATATCTATATATATATATATATATTATCGATATAGATTCAATATAATATATATATATGTATATTA
Organism: Macrobrachium nipponense; assembly: GCF_015104395.2. Taxonomy (NCBI): domain Eukaryota; kingdom Metazoa; phylum Arthropoda; class Malacostraca; order Decapoda; family Palaemonidae; genus Macrobrachium; species Macrobrachium nipponense. Next base: position 7,721,540 of record NC_061096.1, read on the forward strand.
TATATATATAGAATATATATATCGATATATTTAATATATATTATATATATATATATAACTACCTATATATATATCTATATATATATCTATATATAATATCATATAGATATAATATACTATCTATATATCTATATTGTGGTATAATATATATATATATATACCATCTATATCGGTCTCTATATTCTATCTATATATGATATATATATATATATACATATATTATATAAGATATATATATATATATATATATATATATAGTTATATTTATATATATACTTATATATATATGATATAATATATATATATAGATATATTAATATATATATAATATAATATATATATATATATATACATATATATATATTAATATATAATATATATATATATATATATATATATATATAATATATATATATATATACTGTATATATATATATATATAGATTATATATATATATATATAGATATATAATGTTATAGATATAGATAGATATAATATATTTATAATATAATTATATATATAATGTATAATATATATGGAATATTTTATATAATTAGATATACTACTCTATAATAATATATAATATATATATATATATATATATATATAATATAATATTATTTCTATATATAATAAATTATATAATAATATAAGATATATTATATACAATATATATAAATCTACAGTATATATATATATATATATATATAATTATATATATATATATACATATCTATATATTTAATAATTATCTTATATATATATATTTATTATATATATCTCTATATCCTCTCGATCTATTTATCTATATCTATCATATATATCTCTATATCTCTATCTACGGGCGGTAGGGTGCTGTTCTATTCCTTCAATAACACGGGATCATTTCTTTCCTAGATTCTTTGTGTCCACATAGTAATCCCGGTTTGCAAAGATTGACTGTCCCTTACCGACACCAATGCACAGGTATCCTGAAGATGAAGACAGCTGTCTTTCTTTGAAAGGTTGCACTGTCTAGGTTGTAATAAAGAATCTGGAATCTAAAAATATCACGTCATATAGAAGCCTAATATGAGTAATATATATATATAGTATATATATATATATATATATATATAATATATATATATATATATATATATATATATATATATATATATATATATATATATATATATATATATATATATATATCTCAAAGGCACTGGTATGAGAGAAAAGATAAAATATATATTCACTAAATAGTGGGGTTGATAACCTTAGCTCTTGCTGGTTAGAAACAGGTCAAACGCTGGATTCCTTGGTATATATATATATATATATATATTATATATATATATAGTATATATATATATATATATAATAAACTGCTCAACCCCCAGTATACAATGTTGGGATGTGACCTTCTGGCACTTTTAAAATAGCCTTATGAGGTGGGATGAAGTTTATAACATACAAAATCTGCGGCTGAAGGCTGATATTACTGAAAAGGAGTTTACATAAACAATAGACTTCAGTTTAAATGAACTATATTTATATTTAAATTATGTGTACGTCCAGAAATTTTTGGAAGGTTGTTGATTGCAGGTCCACCAGAAACACGTGGCTGGGAAATGACCCAGACCCAGAGAATTGATTTGTGCAAAGAGGGTTATTTAAATACAAGCGTTGTAATCAAGGGTTCCCAATATTTCTCTCACAATCAGGCACAATCTTTGTCTGCCAAGAGATTACATTCTAGTATCAGTACTAAGGCGATGGACACGTAGGAAAACATTACACATTACTTGCTCTTAGCATTGCATATTAAAGCTCACTCGTGGGGCCATAAAATGACTGGGAGCTTATGCAGAAAGGAATACTACGTTGCTTGAGTAACTAGGCTGATGTTCAATATAATTACTAGCATTTCAAGCATTGAACCAAAACTGGGGAGTGAGAAGCTGAACCAAGAAGGGGGGAAGTCGTCTTGGTAAAATGAAATGAAATACAGACCAGAGGCAAAAACAATTCACTGACTGCACTAGAAATTACTCTCACAGTACCTGGAAATCCTTGATCTTGTTGTCTTCTCATCTGCTTCTCAGACCTCTCTGGAATTTCTGAGAGAGAGAGCTGCTGTGGCCCTGTCCTTTTAAAATCTCGTCATCGATGTGCTCCTCCCCAATTCAGGACACCTGGGGAGATTAATTCTAGGCAGCTAATGGGAGTGGAGATGAATTAAGGAGAACGGAGGCTTTCAGTTCACAGGGGCAACTCAAGAATGTGTGCAATTGTTTACAGAGAAATATTACTTTTATTTGGTTCTGGCTTAAAATCCTGAACATCTCTCCATTCTAAAGGACATTTCAACTCTAGACGGGTTGGAATGGACAAGACAATTCAGAAACAAGAAAAAATGACAACTATAAATCACTGAGCCTTCCATAATCACTTGAGTGAACTCATAATATAGATAAATTAAAACTCTGTGGATCATGACTCTAATAGTTGAATGTTTACTTGATATGCAGAGAATTCAAAATAATCTGATTCTTGAAAAGTAAGGAGTTAAGTGTAATGTGGCTAAAGAGATTAATAACTAACAATTTGCTATCGCACAATAAAGAAAAGTCAAATTTTATTACTCTCAAAATATAACGTCAATCTGGGAATGGCTGTTAAAATGAACAGCAAACAATGATCATATAAATTAACTTAAGCTGTATGGTTAATAGTATACTTAATTCTATCACGTATAATACTGTCAGCTTATTGTTTAAGGCACCACATGCTATGAGTTTGCCCTGATGGGGTGTTAATACCCCTATGATTTCGTTAAGTAACTTTGTCTCGTGCCATGAAGACGACACATAACAATATTAATTTCACCATAGGGAACATTAGTGAAAATTAACAGGGATAGAATTAACAAAGTAATTCTCCATAGAGAGGAAATAAAATTACTCAAAATGTAAGTTTCACCAGAGACACTGACAATTGCACAAAAAGAAAAAAAAAGTTATATAGAGACTAGGGAGGAATATTAAATAAAAGATATGAAACAATGTATAAACGAGCCAGGCTTTTAAAATATATCTAAAGTTACAGCAATTTTTGCTGGCAAAAATTTTTCCTAGATGCATGGAATGCTGAGTGCCTAGAATGGGGCACTGTGCTAATTGTGGCACTTTTATGATAGTAGTACCGAATGAAGTACTTATTTATAAGGCCAGAATAGCTGGCGGATGGAGCTCCGCCTAAGTGGAGCACACAATGCAAATAAATGCCTAAAGGAGATAATGAAGAGGAAAGGAAACTATGGAAGAGAAGATATAGACAGTACAAAATAGAAAGTTACAAAAGGATAGAAGGAAGTAAAAGTAGCAGAATCTGGCACTCTCCTCTGGATGGAAAGGGTCAGAATTCTCTGCCAGACACTAGTTTGGAGAGACTATTGACTATTGTAAGGTTTCTGAAAACCTCGACACCCTTTTCCTTTCTTCCTTCAACCTCTCCGAGGTCGGTTTGATGATGCTGTGGGGGGCCTTGAAAGACTTAAGCCCTCTGAAGTTGCCAGAGGAGCATTGACTCCAGCTGCTGCAACAACCGGGGCACTGGCACTTGTCCCTGTGCCTAATGCTGCATGTCTTGCTTCCCTGAGTTCTTTGGCCAAATAGAATTCGGCAGACTCATTACTCTGGGACCGATTAGCTGCTGATGGAGGGGGAGTGGAGGAGGTAACAATATTCTGGATGGGCTTACAAGTTGGTGGAGTGTCCGTTATGGTCATGGGTGTCCTGGAGGATTCGTATTGGAATTGGCTCTTCCTCGACTGCTGGCATGGGTAGCGGGGCCAAGCCAGCAGAGGGAAAGCAACAGGGACTTAGAGGTCCGGGAAGGAGACTTGAGTCTTAACTTGGCACTGGCACTGAGGCCATTCCTGGCCTAGTGAGAGGATTTGAACATGGCTCAATGTCCATGAGGTACAAAGGTAGGAGGAGATTTAAAATCTTGTCCTGGCAGGACGTCATAACCTCCTGGAATATAGGTTGCTACTGCCATGGTACATATCTTAGAGCAGTGAGGTCATGTGATTCTCAACCGGACAGTAGGCAAGAACATCTTGGCATGGTTGAGGCTCTCTATTATGATGAATTGGTGCCTATCAACCTGAGCTCCATAAGGAATTTTGTCCTCTCGAAAGATGGATACCTGCACACCAGTGTCGTCGAAAGCCCGGATCTGGTGGGCAGGTGGCGACCTCTGGGAGGTGCGACAAATATAAGCCCCTGTGCAGGAGGGCCTAGAGCGGAATGATTCGTCACTGCTATAGGAAATTTCTTGGGGCATCCCCCCCAGGCAGCAGTGTGCTCATGCACTTTGCATGAGTCACAGAAACTTTTGCTAAAATCAGGCCTGAGCCTGTTGTTTCTGTTCCAATGGCTGTTATTCTGATCATTATGATGATGGGGAGTTCCATTCTGAGGAGTAGTGGCAGCTTGCTGAGGAGGATCCACTTTTGAGAGGCACTGCTCTATGGTGTGCCTTCGTTTATTGCAACACCCACACACAGGTTTCTGTGGAGGATTATTGGGGCGCTGGGCAGAATGAGAGGTGGCCTCAGGAGTGAGAGGGAAAGCAGGGCGAATTTTCTTCTTCAAAGAACTCTGCAGCGGATGGTGGGTCTTGTAGGTGTCCACCCATCTACAGCACTCCAAAATAGTTTTAGGAGCCCTGTCCACCACGTAGGTGGCAAGATCAGGGGGAGCATAGGACAGGAAGTCCTCTAATTGAAAAAGTTCTAAGACCTCCTCAACAGATGTTGCATTGGAGGCCTTCGTCCACCTACAGAACGCCGGTGTCTTCTTGGCTACTCACTCTGTCCATGTTTGGTTAGCCACCTCAGGCATGCTCCTTCACTTCTGCCTCCACAGGTCTGGGGTTAGGTTGTAAGCCCCAAGGATTGCCTCTCAGACAAGGGCAAGATCTTGTCGCTCATTCAGGGGAAGGGCCTCAAATGCAGTCTGTCCTTTGCCAGCGAGATGCTTGCCAAGGAGGAGGGCCACTTCCTGAGGGGTTGAATTGAACTTCTCGAACACCTGCTCAACATTCTCAAGCTATGTGTTGGGTTTGCTATCGTCCCAAGTCCTAATGAGGGTGCCCATGCCATGGAGGTGAGAGTGAGAAGCAGGGGGCGCAAGGGGCGTGGCACTTGGAGGTGCCAGAGTGGCACTCAGTGGTGCCAGAGTGGCACTCTGGATTGCCATAGCCAGATGATGGGCTCTTTCTTTCTCCCATTTGACTGCCTGAAATGCTCTCTCAGCTGCTTCTCTTGTCTATTTCGCTTCTCTCTCAGCCACTTGGAATGCTCTTTCAGCTGCTTCTCTTCTCTCTCTTGTGGTTCTCTCTCAGCTGCTTCTCTTTTCTCTTGTACTTCTCTCTCCTTCTCCCTTTCGGCTCCCTGGTATGATATCTCTGCAGGTTCTTTTATTTTATTGTTCACCCAATTTATCAGTTTTGTGCCCTCCAGCCCCATGGCTCTTCCGGCTTCGGTGAAGGCCCTGACCTCCTCCAGTGCTGTATTACTGGCCATCTTCCAAGAGGTAAAATGTCTGAGAATAATAGGATGGAAGAAGACAGTTGCAAAAACTGCAAATGTCGCCAGGGGTATGCAGAATTCTCAACACTATACCAGGGAAATAACAAGGATCCCTATGGCTGGAATATCCACAGAAGCAGACGAAATGACAGCCAAAAGGATGAAAATGTCCTCCGTGTAGTGCGGAAATCTCACGCAGGTGACGTGGGAAATAATTGTAAAACAAAATGATAAATGCCTCACACAGTTAATGTGGGGATAGCAGTCTTATAGTATGAATGAAATCCATTCCAGTGTGGAAAACTCATGTGGGTGACATGGAAATGCTGGTCAAACTAATCGTAAATGCTTCACGCAAGGGGTGTGGATAGTCTAATAGACTGTAAATTAAATCGACTCCAGTGCGGAAAATTCCCGAAGGTGACGTGGAAACGCAAAATGCGGTCGTAAATCAAGTTAAATCCTGGTTAATAACAGCTCAGCTAAGCTGTAACGATCTTGCAATTTAATACTATGTACAGGCGGAAAACTCAACGCTGATACTTTGCAAGATGGTCGTAAAATTCCTGTAAATACAGTTAACTGGCACGTAGTGTGGTGGAAAACTCATGCCGATGAAAATCGCCATTAAACTTCTGTAATTCACAGTTGCTACTGGCGTGTACTGCGGCAGAAACTCAATGGTGATAATTATAAAAAATCACTGTAAAATTTCTGTAATTTACAGTTACTACTGGTGTGTAGCGTCGTGGAAACTCAACTCCTATAGTGGATTAGCAATGAATTTCATAAACGCGGAAACCTCAACACAAATACTCTATTGTAAATAACAAAAAAAAAGGATTTTTGCCATGCATTCATGGAAAACTCAATGTATGCTAAGCATACATTGAGTTTTCCATGAATGCATGGCAAAAATCCTTTTTTTGTTTTGTTATTTACAATAGAGTATTTGTGTTGAGGTTTCCGCGTTTATGAAATTCATTGCTAATCCACTATAGGAGTTGAGTTTCCACGACGCTACACACCAGTAGTAACTGTAAATTACAGAAATTTTACAGTGATTTTTTATAATTATCACCATTGAGTTTCTGCCGCAGTACACGCCAGTAGCAACTGTGAATTACAGAAGTTTAATGGCGATTTTCATCGGCATGAGTTTTCCACCACACTACGTGCCAGTTAACTGTATTTACAGGAATTTTACGACCATCTTGCAAAGTATCAGCGTTGAGTATCACGTATCAGCTTAGCATCATAAACAACTAAGGGGAGAGGAAGAACCAAAATAAAAACTCTCGATGCTGCATAACTACCGACTCCACAGAACTCCTGTTGTACCATACCCTTTTCGCAACTCTGTTTTCCCTCGTGAAACTAAGACCTACCAATTCTAACTTTCCAATCTAAATCCAAGGAGAATTTGGCCTTCACACGGGCCAGCAAGATGGAGGGGGAGGGAAATGAGAGAATTCACAACTGGTCTTATTGAAGGCCGCGTTAGGGAAGTTTAGGGGAAGGCTGAGACAGAATAACCAATGCTTGCCCTTAAGTAGCTGCCCTTTTTGGAAAGGCATTAGGTACCTGCCCTTATTACCTCTCTCTACACAGAATTAAAGCGCTGACCATTGATTTCCTTTATTCTAATGTTAAATGAATTTATGCTAACATTTTTTTTTCTTTTCATTTAACTTATTTACTCTTCTTTTCCTTTTTCATAAATGGGGGCCAATGTGATAGGACTCGATTGGACATGTGGCCAGGGATTTCTCCAGGGACACTCCTCATGTACAAGGATTTTTAACTCTCCCCATCCTGTCTAGACCTGTGTGAGAGAGAAAAAAATAATGTGACAAGAAAACAATGAACAGCGCAGATTATTTTGTAAAAACCTAGCTATGGAATCTCTTTACGACACAGGATTCGAAGATTTACACTGAAATATAGCACTGGTATTTATTGCACTCCCTAAATATGTGCTTCATGCAATAGCACATTAAAAAAAAAAGCAGAGGTTAAAACTTCTCACTTTCTGGGTTATCGGTATGCACTTAGTTCTAATATCTTCCTATCGCTATTCTTAATGGCAGTCAGATTTTATTCACCCCTAACTAGAATCTATAGTTCTACACAAATAACAAAAAAATAAGTAAAAGAATTTACTTTTTACCTGTTGTGGAGATTTTTTGGGAAACCTTGTCTTGCGCTTGATCCAAGATATTAAAAGGAATTCAGATTCGTTTCTCTTCATGATACCAGTTTAACAATCGCTATGGCTGGAAGAAGAAAATTAATTTTCATATGGTTCTAGCAAAAGGTTGCTATCTTATTTTGAACTGCTCATCCCTTGGTATACAATGTGGAGATGTGACCTTCTGGCACTCCTAAAATGGCCTTGTGAGGTGGGATGAGGTTTATAATAAACAAAATCTGCGACTGAAGGCTGATAGAGAATTTACATAAACTCTGGACTTTAGTTTAAATGAACTATATTTATATTTAAATTACGTTTAGGTCCAGAAATTAATAGAAGCCAGTTCTTTGTAGGTCCTCCGGAAACACGTGGCTGGGAAATGACCCAAGCCCAGAGAATTGATTTGTGCAAAGCGGGTTATTTAAATGCAAGCATTGTAACCAAAGGTTCCAATATTTCTCTCACAATCAGGCATGATCTTTGTCTGCAAGGAGATTGCATTCTAGCATCAGTACTAAGGCGATGGACACGGGAAAATGTTACACATTATTTTGTTCTTAGCATTGCCTATTAAAGCTCACTCATGGGGGGCACAAAATGACTGGGAGCTTATACAGAAAGGAATACTACATTGCTTGAGTAACTAAGGGTGATGTTTAATATCATTACTAGCATCTTAAGGGGAATTAATCACAGTGTTGAACCAAAATTGGGGAGTGAGAAACTGAAACAAGAAGGGGGAAGGTATCCTTGGAAGAATGGAATGAAATACAGACAAGAGGCAAAAAACCATTCACTGATTGCACTAGAAATTACTCCCACATTACCTGGAAATCCTGGGTCTTGTTTTCGCCTCATCTGCTGATATTTCTGTGCACTATGGATGGTAAAAGTACATGTGTGGGATCCCAAGGAAGCATACACACACACACACACACATATATATATAATATATACTATATATATAATATATATAGATAATATATATATATACATATAAACAATTGCACGCATTCTCGAGTTTGCTCCTCTGAACTGGAAGCCTCCGTTCTCCCTAAATCATCTTTACTCCCATTGACTGCCTAGAATTAATCTCCCCAGGTGTCCTGAATGGGGAAGGAGCACATCGATGCCGAGTTTTAAAAGGACAAGGCAACAGCAGCTCTCTTTCAGAAATTGCAGAGTGGTCTGAGGAAGCCAGATGGCGCTCACCTGCAGAACTCCACTTCCCCCTTCCCTTTTGCTCCCCGGCTTCCTCTGGGGATCCCACACATGTTCTTTTACCATCCATATATATATATATACTATATATATATATATATATATAATATATACTATATATATATATGTATATATATATATGGATGATATATATATATATATATAGATATATATATATATATATATATATATATATATTATAATATATGATATATACATATATATCCGATTTACAGTCTCTCCTTCTGGGCACCGATACACAGGTACCTGAAAAAAAAAAAAAGATGTCTGTCTGACTTTGAAAGGTTGTAGTAGGATATAATAAAAAAATCTGGAATCTTAAAATATCTGTCATACTATATATATATATATATATATATATATATATATACTATATATATATATATATATAAACTCTTACGTACCTCCAGTAAGCTTATCTGTAGTAAGTCTGCCCTATCGATACTCACACTGTTTCACTCACCTGTGAAGTTACATATACTACTCCACCTCTTACGGATTTTAAAGTCCTTTCATTTGAATAACACTTCCATAGCATTTTGCAAAATCTTACTCTGTCATCCTCGTGTTGTTTTTCTCAAAACTTTCAAATTATAAACCTTTTTTTCCAACCCTATATTCTATTATCTTACTGATGTTACCAAATCACAGCATTTAACTCGACTGAAATCTTGATGTCATTTCCATCAAATTTTAAGATAGCTCACCTTTTTTCGACCCTTATGAAAATACGCATAAACACACACATATATAATGTATAAATGTGTGTGTGTGTTTATGTTATTGACAAGACAGTTTTCCCTAAGGATATTACACTTTATGTGAATTTTGCCTTCCTTCCTCTTCTTTTGCTCCAACAATTTGGGATTTTCTCGAAAGTCTCACTGCGACTCTGACCTGCATCGTCTGACTTATTATTTTTAATGCTTTCAACCCATTTGTTTAATTATGTATATTATTAATTAATTTATTAGTATTCTTGGTGCAATTATAATTTTTGTTCATGTATGAGTATTCTGTTTAGTGGAAAAAAGCGTTAGCTTATTCTATATGAATGTGTCATTGTGAAAACCAATATGATTTTATAGAGAGAAATCCTGTCTGCATAATTCTTTACTAAAATGTGAAGGCAGCGATTAATTTTGAGTTTTTTCGTCTTTCTCTTGTAGATGAAATGAAGAGAAGACCAGATTTACTTCCTTGCATTCCAATTTCCGGTATACTGCTTATTCCTCCTGATATTCCGCTTTATAATTATACACTTAGGTATTAAATACTTGGTCACTATGGCAGACCAAAGATAAAATATCTCATTGTCATAACTAATTCTTCTTATGCTTCAGTATTATTAATACAATAATAATCGTTAAGAGACTCATCCTATTGTTAAGGAAAATATGAAAAGGTTCTTTGGAAAGTAAAAATATATAGATATTTTATACAAATATTAATCATCTTTGCTGTAGTAAATTCCACCTCTCATGTTAATACTTTCCTTTGACAGAAAAGTTATCGGAGCTGTGTAAATGTTTTCTGCATAATTGTAGATTATGCAAACAGTATTAGTTATAGTTTTAGCATTTTCTTTACCCTTGTCTCCCTTTTTCATGGTATATGGAATGTATATTACCATTTCCATAGGCTCGTGTGATTGGGAAAAGCTTTTCGTTATCATTTTTCTTTGACTTTTCCTTTTCGTATTACTTTTCCATTTATTCCCAAGTTACTTTTGCTGTTTCTATATGCTTTATTGTTTTAGGCTCCATTAGGATTTTCTTTTTCTGTTTGCAATTTAACATTTTTAATGCAGTCTTATGAATTATTTTCTTGTCATTTTCCCTGTCTACTTAACACATGTCTCCAGCGCAGTCGAGGCCTCTCTTCAAAAACCTGCAGAATAACCGACGCGAGTATCCTTGGTCACCGTAAATCTGAATATGGAACACAAGTTCAGTGATAAAACTCGCTTTGGAGACTTCTAAGAAATTCTTTTCATCTGATCCTTGTGTTTTAGGATACCTTTTATATACTTTATGAGTAGAATTTCTAAAGGCATTTAGAAGTTTTAATGGAAGGAAGGGTTTTTTTCTTGGTATTGTTCCGAACAGAAAAGGGTAAAAAAAATCTCGGAAATGATTCATTCAGTTTCCTTGAGGATACTGATAAAGACTGCTTTGTGAGTAATGTAGGCAATTGTTAGCCTTACTTTCAAAAATATTCTGGAATATTTGTACTCATAGTCCTATGGGAAGAAATGAAAGCTATTGAGTTATGGGTACGCAAATATATTGATATACATTTTATATCAAAGTGCCTTTATGTTTTTGTATGTGTCGATAAGTGATATCTGTGAATGAGTATCTACATGATAATGCCTTCTAGTGCTCTGGCAGTCCAGGTTTCGCCATTTACGGGACTAATAATAATATTGCTAGACCCTCCCATATCACCTCTGTTGTGTGGGCCATAATATACCGGGTAGAAGCCAATGGGTGAGCCTACAATAAACGCAAACTTTTAACAAACCATGGCGTAAGGCACAAGCGACAATAAATCATATAGAACACAAACGCCAATGCTTCATTTCAGTGTATTGTAGAGTTCCTTTGCAATTCGAAGGAAATCCTAAATAAAGAGCCAAATGGTTAAAAGAACTTCTTGGTCTCGAGATATTCCCCAGTGGATTTGCTTACATGGACACTTCCAGTTGAGTCTTCATTCCGTTTTCAGCCTCTTGAATTTCACATTAAGAACTGCATCACCGTCGTTCACACAGGGGAGAGCAAGAATTCTCGCTATTTGGAGAAAACACAGAACTGAAAGGGACATATTATCTTTTGCCTGCACATCAGAGTAACTGACAGTTTTGTTGGAACAGTTCATAGTTCACTATATATATATATATATATATATATATATATCATATATATATATATATATATATAGATATATATATATATATATATATATATAGCTTTATTTCCCTTTTCTTTTTTCACTTCCTGTTCTATTTTAACCATGCACATTTTAGGAAATCATATGCATAAGATACTGTTGTACCATTATGTAAAACTAGAAGTAATGTTAGAGAAATAAACTGACCATGAGCTTACTTTCTGCCCTGTAGGAAATTAGCCTTTTGTCTATGCTAATATTTTCATATTCCATAAGAATAACGAACTATCAAGGCAAGCGTCTTCAGCAGATCTCATGGGGATCTCAGAATAAAATTATGTGGTAGTGTGATTATAAAGCCGACAACAATCCTTAGACATATTGAGGCATCAGAAATGAGCACTAAATTAAATGAAAGATTGTTTCGTAATTTGTATTTTTCAAAAGAAATATATTCAATAGCAGCATTAAACAAGAACTGTCTTCTCGTCAAAGAAAAACAAAATTCTAGACTACGTGACGGTTTCTGAAGGATTTTCAGTGATAAATACAAAGTAATGAGCATCATTCAGGAGTGAAATGATCCTAAAACTTATCAAACATGGAAGATAAAAATAACTGTCCAGTGCAGTCACGAAATTCGCAGATTTCATCAGCTGTTCTTCCGTTTTTATTTGTAGAGAGGTTTAATCATTGGCCCCTATTGGTCTACCTGGCCTGTTCCGGGTGAACATCGGTATCGGAAAAGTCATGCGAGAAGCATTAATTAGAATTGTGAATCCGGTGAGAAGTTAAGAGATATCTTTGCTGTGTTATTCACATGTTTTTTTTTTATTGTATAGTTATGCATTTTTAAAGCTCCTCGTATAGGTTTTCTCACAGATAACAAATTAGCGTGGCAGACACACGGACGGTCAGACGGAAAAACAGATTGCTGATCAAATGGAAAGAGTTTTTCCTTCCGTGTGTGGATGACGGAATAACAACGAGGATGATACAGGTAAAATCTTAGATAAATGTCATTAGACCACACATAATCATATCTTTACTATGGTCACAAAAGTTCACCATATCGCAAACCGTAGGACGTTACCCTTCTGTTTCCCAGTACATAGAGTGAAATGTAAAAATATTTGATTATTTGCAGATTTGCTCCAATAAATGGAAAAAGATAATCAGATTGCTCATTTAATGCCTGGAACAAGAATATAATCTACGTATGACAGCTTGACGAACAGCAGAAATTTAATTGTCGGTCCCTATAATCTGAACACCAACGCATAATTAATAAAATCATTTTATGTTAATTCCCTTTTTAATCAGTTTGACTGGATGGAATTAATTTACATTATTGTTAAAAAGGGGACCTCTAAAAACTATAAATGTTTTATCTAATGCAATCAGAGTACATTTATTGTCATTTATGACATTTACCATATGAAATTTCAATAATTGCAGTTGTTGGAGAACTGGAAAAGGATTCTACTGACAAGTTACCGTTTTCTTTCGCTGATTGTCTTATAACTCGCAAATGAACTCCGTAGACGTTACTGACTTCCAGCGAAATTGCAAGAATCCCTGCAATTCAAACATAAATTCTACACAAGATCCAAAGAGAATATGTGGAAACTGGAATCTGTAGACTTGGTTTCGCCCTATTTAAATAAAGGTGTAGACAGGGAAAGGGGTTACGGACATGATGTCTCAGAGAAGTATACATGAGTGATGCAACCGTTAGGAGACTGTACATTTTCTTTTATGGGCGACATTAGTGACTGAAATCCATGGACGATTACTGCAGTAACTTTGACTTATATTTCCCACAAGCCAACATGCCTTTAGTGGAACTACTAATTGTAAGAAAAGTATGTTAATACAACAACACATCACATTACATGTGAACGAAAGGGAAAACCTATTATTGTCAAAATATAGCTATATACTGTGGCCAAAAACAAGTTATTCAAGAAGAAAAGGCGAACTATTTATTCTGCAATACTTTCCAGATGTCTAAGAAATTATTTGAAGACTTCATGGCAATGACACTTGAACTAATTCTTTCACAGTCCTGATTTAAGTAGGTCATGGCTTTCATACTTCTCTAGAACCTTCAGGTGTTAATCCTGTTAATCGAATAACTTGTGCCAGCTAATGCCAGCAATCAGTCATCGAGTGTTCATTTCTAAAAAGAACATTTGTTATCCCTTTTACAATGCTATCACTATCGTCATCTTTCCATTTAATAATTGATATTCTCCGCAAGGCTCTCCCTTTAATTATCTAAATGGCCCAAAACTTGTTTCACTGTAGCACAATTCTCTTTCATACACCAAACCTGATTTCACTTATTAAGTATATATAATGTATATATTTTATGTCACTCTGAAGACAAAGTTTGGTGACACTCCCTTTGACCGATTTGTCTTCTTAAGTCTTTCAAAAAAACTCATTTTCAAGGGATCCATTACCTACACTTGGAGTTGTTTTTTTTTTGTTTGTATGGTGTTTTTACGTTGCATGGAACCAGGGGTTATTCAGCAACGGGACCAACGGCTTTACGTGACTTCCGAACCACGTCGAGAGCGAGCTTCTATCACCAGAAATACACATCTCTCACTCCTCACTGGAATGGCCGAGAATCGAACCCACGACCCCCGAGGTGGGACGCTAATACCATACCAACCACGCCGCTGAGGCGCTAGACGAATATTTGTGATGCTCAGATTCTCAAAACCCCTGATTTAGCAACACTGATTTCTTAATTAAAACCGCTAAACACTTGCCTCTATTTGCCAAGAGCTACCTTATGCTTACAAATCTTGTACAATTCTAGGAGGTAGTACTACCCCTTCCGTATAATCGATCGCCTTGCTTGTTCTCCATAAATCCTCCCCAAAACAACATTAATAATTATTCCCAGAAGAAGGAAATTACCCCATTCCTTGTGGTATATTATTATTGACAAGGATATCAATTTTATACACACAAACACGTTTATATATATGTGTACGTGTATATATACATAGTATGTATATATAATATATATATATATATATATATATATATATATATATATATATTGTAACAAAATATATAAATAAATATATATATGTGTATATATATACATATATATATATATATATATATATATATATATATATATATATATATTGGGCTTGTGCCTTGTATGATAAGGCGCCCTATGAGGTAATGTTAGACTAGCGATAATCTATACGCTAAGTCGGTTGGTATTGCACTTCCATCTTCAATGGAGTGTCTGGGGTTTTGTAGATCACTTACGAAGTCGGTATTATCTTTACGACGATGTGTTGAACTCATGGTTCGGTGAGGTTCTTTGTAGAAAACACAAGGTATAAAAATAGTATATTCTTCTGAAGTTTTACATGATGAAGATCAGGTATGATCGTACAAGTCTTCTATGACGATAGCTTGATCGCTTCTGCCCATGATGATGGCTAATCCTATTCCTCTACATGATAAAGCTTAGGTAAAGAGGTACAGTCTTCTAATGACGATAGCTAACTCTGTTCTTGCCCGGTCTACCATCTCTGTTACAAGTTATAAAGGAACAGACAGTAGTTCGAACATATGAACATACTATCAGATGACATAGTTTCATACGAACACACAATCGAATGAGACACGCTACAGATCACGTAGGCCGTTTTGAAATAATAGGTCGGGGTAGTTGTCTCAAGCAGGGAGCTTGGACTAATGTTTATAAACAATTGAATGACTACAGGTGACACGGCATGTTATCTTAGCTTACATACTTATTGTATACGTCATCTTTAGCGTCTCTAGTCTGATCACATTCCTGCAAGCAATCTGGTTGACCTCTTTAGTTTTATTCATTCTTTTATATATATGGACTAACATTCCATATTTTATTATGTAAACACTTACATTAGCTCGGTCAGCTACCAAAACCAACTACTGAATATTACTCAAACTTGACTTGCATTTGACTTATAGGAGTGTGATACAGACACTATGTGAATATATATATATATAAGTAAATAAAAATTCATGGTGTACATGAATTGATTCAGTAATAAAATATAAAACAATGATATTGGTAAATATAGTGATCACATGATATAATAATGATACAGTTTTTCACTCCATCTCTTTAAGATATTATGCTACAGAAATAACTAATGTACTCTGATAATTGCATAGAATGAAGATTAACATGATAAAAATCATATTTAACTGATAAAAAAAAATTTTCATATATGAATTGATAAAGTTATTAATGTTTATGCTGATTGATTCGTTGATTTTTATGCTAAATGTTATATATCTGATTCATTAATTCATATATTAACTCATAAATAACTGCAGATAATGGTAAGATATAAGGTAACAGATGATTATAGGCTACCTGATTTGTTTATACATTGTATATGGATTCATATAATTATGATTAATATATGTGCACTTTAAATAGATTCCTATTGCGTACACGCAAAGATATATTTTCGATTCCGTTTATATCATTTATATATAGATTCCTAGTGCGTACACGCAAAAAATATATTTCGATTCTGTTATTTATGATCAATTATATATAGGATACACGATACTTTATATATATAGGATACATGACCGAGGTTATACTACTTCACTTTTAACTAGCTTTCGAACCACTTTTCGTCCATTACACAGTTCCAGACAACCACCTATAGCCACTGAAACGGCCTTTTTCAATGGTTAAAACAAGGGGAAAATTTGCCTGGGCGGGTCCAACGTTCTATTTTGCGCTCATACTTATTCTCTGCATCCTAAGCTACACGATTCCGTTCGCGATGAATAGATCATCCCAGCACGAGTCCTTCGCCAGCAAAGTAGAGTTGAATATCCTTCGGGTCGTAATTGTCGGAAGTATGTCCCTTTTTGTAGTCGAATTCCGACAGCCGCTGGAGCATTCCGCATTAAAACGAGATTAACGACGAGATACGGTGTCGGTCGAAGAAGTCCATGAAATTCCTTTCACACTGTAGGCGGTTGTTACTTGACTGTAGTCGTCCGCTGTGACGAACGATTTTTTTGAAGTTGCGATGTAAACTCTCGTACTGCAGGATACTGTAACCAGGTTCCATTAATCAGCCTGCAAGTGAAATTATACTTTGTCCACAAGGGCGAAAGTAAATTCAAGACGACATCCAAATACAGGGGAGGGGAGAGAGCCATTTAGACCAGACTTAACCCACATGAATTCGCTGATATTTTGGAATTCAAAAGAGTCCGCTGTACAAACTTTTTTATCCATGGCATTAACAATGAGTGAACCTATCCAGGTCTATGATGACTCGTAAAAATATCCATAATTATAAAAAAATAAATAGATATCAATACGAATCTCAAAGCAAAAAATTCGATATTACTGGTAGTAAGGTTACTAGACAAAGAAGTGGAAAATGGAGCTATTTGTAAGATTGCCAGGCAACATAAGAGTCAAAGAGAATATAAATCATGATTCTATGTGCCCTAACAAAAGTTTCATATTCAATTTTCTCGTGCGCATCCTCTGAGGTTAATTTTTTAAAAAACTTTATTAATAGGAAGGAGATGCAACGAAAAAAACCCACTATGTAACTAATTTCTAATAAACTTTGGGTTTTCCAAGAAAAAAAATGTGACATTTTCCCATGAATGTTTTACTTGAATTGTAATAGGCTAATGTTGCAAGTAAATATTTCATATTCATATCGTGATACTTCCAAATGTCTATGAGGTTCAGAAAAAATTAATTCATTTTGATGTTATAGAAATTCTATTTCCTTATTTTGTTTATTAATTTTAAAATGATTGCAAGTTGCATTGCGCATACCGATAGACACTTGTACCTAACGTCTGCCTTGCCCATGAGAAGTTCGGGCTAAGCATTCCTTTCTCCAGTCAATCTGCTTTGCAATCGCGAGATGAAGCCTGTGTAAGCAGATTATTGAGGTTAAAAGGAACAAATGCTGATACGGCAATGATGACGTCGTCACTTGGCAGGAGATTGCTCTCAGCCAGCTAAGAGTTACGTTACTTGCTGTAAGAGATACGACTTTAGTATTTTCAAATGATATTTAGTGTTTTAATTCTCCACCCGCATGAGAAGAATGTCTGAAAAAAAAACAACAGTACCAAAATTGAACAATATTAGTTTCATGTTGATATTATGTTAAATAAATATTCCTTATTCAAACTATATGAAAAAAGGTTTCCATAACAAATTCTATATATATTATTAGCCCTGTATAAGATTCATATAGGATTATTCCATAGATAACATTTTCACTTCTAGACTTCCTGATTTTTCTTTAAAATCTCTTTTATTTTATTTTTATTTATTTTATTTTATTATTAGTTTATTTATTTATTTATTTATTTAATTTTTTTTTTCATTGACTACGAATATAAATCACCGGGACAGGACAATATGTTCAGTAGATTTTGGGGATATGTGTTTGAACTTTTAGCTTATTTGTCATTACTAAAGCGTTAAGTTAGAGTTCAAATCTTTACGCATATATATTTGGATATTTAATTATCTATGGTTACGTTTTGCTTATTGATTTTATCGTGATTCCTTTTTTATTATAATTTGTAACCCTTCCGACTTCTTACGGAGTGTATTATATTGACTCCACTTGTATCCATATTATTTTATTTTTTTATATTTATTTATTTATATATATATATATTTGATAAATTAATGGTTGGCTTGAATATGTGGAAAAGTGTTTCTAGCGGCGTACCGTATAGGCTACTTGCGGCATCAATTCTATAGATACAAGATATAAATGATAAAGGTATTTAAAACCGCGAGAACCGCTATATCCGGTCGGATCCAATATCACGAGTTGTAACTCGTAAGACATTGACACTTCCTATTTAATTATCCGTTATTCTACCAAACCGATTGACTCTGGGTGATAAAATATATTATTGGTTTTCTTAATGGAAAGGAATTCACACAACGTGTTAAGGAGATTATTATTGATTTACACCACCCGAGTCAGATTATCATGTGTTGAATTCCATGTTTACTGATTTAGCACTCATAAATATTCCTAACGCACTCAATTGCGGTGTTTGTTTTAGTGCCATTAATTCTATATAACGTGTCAAGGAACTATTAACACTAAGAAGTGTTTATTCCCTCTGTCAGACTCGTAACTCTGTTAATAATTCTAAGTATATTCTTTCAAGGATTGATTTGGCACAGGATAGGCCCCTAAACTGACAGGTGTCTTAGTGTCCCTTGTTTTCATGACACGTGTTACAATCAGTTATGTGCTTTTTTATATCTGTAAGCATTGTAGGCCAGTAAAATAGTGATTTTGGCTTTCTGTAACATAGTAGGGAACCCTGGATGACGGAATGCAACCAGTTTATGACGATTGTATGAAAGAGATTATTACTAATACCTGGTCGTTAGTCATCTGCTGTGTTCTTCGGGTTTACCTCGTCACAGACCTACATATAATATTACATTTGATTACATTATTCTGATACACATACTTTAAATATACTTTTGCTTTAGGGTTTCTGCTCGAAGTGTGTATTGTTTTGCTTAGCGCTGACCCTGGTTTTCAGTTTCGAAGTGTGTATTGTTTTTGCTAGCCGCTGACCCTGTTTCCGTTTCGAAGTGTTAATTGTTTGGGTTTATGTCTGTTGACGCTTGCTTTGTTCAGTTTTGTAACAGTTCTGGCGCTCCGACCCAGATATTCATGCTCGCGATCTTGGGTTAAGGAATTTTCTTGTTTAGATACGGTTTTAACAATAGGCACGGATGTTTTCTATATCGTTTAGTCCAATTAATGGTTCTTTGCTGTATGGTGCGGGATTGCGGGATAATGCGTCAGCTATGATATTTCTTTCCCAGGTAGATATCTTAACTTGGCTCCAAAGACCTGAATGATCATTTGTCACCGAGTTCCTTTTGGACTGTGATTAAAGCCTTTGAAAAACTCGGTAAAGGACTCATGTTCAGTAAGGACTTTATCAGGATAGCCATAGATTATGAACTTAAAATGTACTAGTGTTAAAGATACCTAGCCCTTCCTTGCCTATTACTGCATATTTACTTTCAGAGGGCTTTAGTTTACGTGAATAAAAAGCTATAGGGAAGAACTGTTTATCATATGACTGAAGTAATACCCCTCTTACCCCTTGGTCTGAGGCGTCTGTTGCAATAAAAAAAAATTCCTTATTTAAATCAGGATTTTTAAGTTAGTAAGCTGCATTATTCCGCTTTTAAGATATCGAACGCCTGTTGATGCTTTTCAGACCATAATAAATCTACGCTCTTCTTCGTAAGATCTGTTAAAGGAGCTGTCATGATTGAAGAGTTACATATTTACTTACGATTGTAATACCCACTACAGCGCAAAAGTGCTGTATCCCCCTTTTACGTTAATAAGTACCCCGGAAAGTTATGAATAGCCGACACCTTACCATGGACTACTTTTAAGACCTTGACCAGACACATAAAACCTAGATAAACATGTTCGGTTTTTTAAAAACTCACATTTAGATATTTTACTCTGAGATTATTTGTCTTTGTCTCTGTAGCACTAGCTCTACTTTATGTGAATGTACTTCTAAGGTATTAGAAAAGATTACAAGATCATCCATATAGGCATGTAGGGTATCCCCTAAAAATCTCCAAACACTATATTGTAATTGGGGTGCAACGTAAGCCGGAGGCATACGTAAAAATTGATAATGTCCCCTGAGTGTGCTGAAAAAAACGGTGTATGAGGTACAATCACTTAGGTAATGGTATCAGGTAAAAGCCTTTAAGTAAGTCCAAGTTGGTGAAAAAAAATTTATTCTAACCTAACAGAGATAAGATGTCGTCGGTACATCGCACTGGAAACTATCGGAAGTCGTTTCCTTGTTTAAGCGACAGAATCTACGCAGATACGCCCAAGTCGATCTTTTATGGCATGACATTTGAGGGAAAAAATTATATGGGCTTATTTGATTTCCTAATGGCTCCTATTACTAACATTTTTCAACTTCGTCATTTATCTTTATTTTGAAATTTCATTGAGAGTCTACACGAAGGTACGTATATAGCTTATGTTTGTCCTTAGGACCGTATTTTGTGTTAAATTACATCCGTTTTTTCCAGAGATCACTCGCCAGTGGAGAAACTTCCTGGTATTCAGGTAAAAGATAAAAAAAAAAAAAATTCTGCTGAATCACCTCTGCTTGAATGACTTTACGGATATTACTTTAGATAGATTATCAGAGAGATTCATCCACGACTGGTTGGGTCGTGATTAAAATTAGCAACAATAAAAAATGCGATATTTATAACTTCCGTATCCACGATATGTATACTTTTAGGCTTTGTTCGCGGAAATCGTTATATTTCAGAGTGTCGGGAAGATTAAAATTTCATTTCCCAGCAAAGTCTTTTTACACGCACTAAGACATTCGAGGGTGCATGCTTCTCGAGATTTTTGCGTGTAAAGTGCGACTGTGGTGTGGGAGAATTCTGTTGGTCATTTGAACAATGTTACGATTTATGAGACAAATGTATAGTTCCTTTATATAAGTTATTATTTGATTAACTGTCTCATTTTTGTTCAAAACGGATTTTAATATGTTTGAAGGTTTATAGGATTTTCCTTGATAAACACGCCTTATTTTTTCCAGGATGGTAAGATAATATTTTGTATACCCCTAGATGGATCTTACAATTACACTACATACAGATCAACGTTTTTTATAACTATAGAGGTATCTGTAAACGCTCGCTTATCCGGACTTCTCATTAGGGAAGTTCGAACAACAGACGGTGAGTCCGTAAATACTGGTAATTAATTGTACTAAAGGAATAAATAAGATATTCTAATTTTTTACGGCGCGTACAGTCTGGGCTTAATCCACCAGTATTTATTATAACTTAATATATTAAAATTACTAGAACCTGCTCTGATTACTTGATACTGTCGTGTGATGCATAGGAAAAATCCTTTTTAGTTCAAAAAGATATCGGTATGTATGAACCAACATCGCTTTTCCCCACTCTGCTAGAAGTCGCTTATTGTGTGGAATTTGCTTCGCTTTGAAAACTCGGCAGATTTAACTAACCTTGACCGCTTGACTAGGTGACACAGTCACCGAATTGCTTGTTTGATTCTGAAACGGGCTAACTGTTTCTATTTCTTTTTGTAATAATTATTGGATCCTTCTCTTTATTACCATCGGCAACGTATTGTGTGTTTTTAGCATTATGTTGCTGGTTACGTATAAAGCAATGAATGACGAACTATTAGGAACTGAGCGATTACTAATAAGACAAGTTATCACTACTGCATACAATATTAACTGTTTGTACTTCATTCTTTGCTAAAATTTGGAAATAGTGAGGGATCCTGGTCAGCGCATTTAGCCTGATGAAAGTTTTTTACAGACATGTTATTCCTTGCAATCCAGCCATATTTTAAAGTTAAGTTGAGTCATTGAGGTTCGATATTTTATATAACTCAAAAAACTCAAGGCTAAAACTGCGATCGGGACTTTGACAAAGGAGCATTTATTGTCATGACCCGAAATAGTGTTACCTCTAATTTATATAGATTTGTACGGGTGTTCCACTTGTGTTTTTGTGTGTTTTCTAATCACTACGGTGCTTAACGACCCTATCCATGCATCTGTATAAATACAGACGTCCACTGCGTAAACGCATATTCACTGTTGAATATGATTTGTTACGTAAGGGATTAATAATCACCCAAAATGATAAAATTAACATAGTATATGATTATGATATTTCAGTAGAACTTCTGGAAACAGACACTCAAAGATAAAAACTCGCAGTAGCGAAATCTCAATGATATAGATAATTTCTGTAAAAAAGTAAGATTAAGAATGTCTCGTAACTTCAGCCACAGGAATAACGAAATTCTACCTGTAAAGGAAACACTCAAAGTTACTCCAAATGAATAAAAAATTGGTACTTAGCTTGCTTTTGTGGGAAGTCACGGGGTTGTTCGCGATAACGACACACGGCCTTGGTCCTCCTTCTCTATTTAGCGGTTTGGCTTCAGTTTCCCCGTGCGCGTTGTTTCGATGATTCGAGCCCTTGAAATGAAAGCCTCCGATGCTGCAGACGCGTTCGGTTTGTTTCTTGCAGTGCCGGAAACGCTCACTAACGATGTTTTCTTGAATGATTCTAATGAGAGACGAAGCTTGCGTTGTCGTAGGAAAAGGACACGTCGTTTTGTTTTCTTGAAGTTATTCACTAATGATGATACTAAGTTTGCTTGAAGAATCTCTTGCTTTCGTCGTCGTTAAAGAGTTGCTTATTGTTTTCTGAAGTCGCTCACTATGTTGCTTGAAGAATCTGCTGCTTCCGTCGTCGTTGACTTCTTATGATACATGATTTATTATTCTGGTTTTTCTCGTAGGACGTTGTAGAGTTCTTCTGGTACGCTGGCCACCAATTATTAGGGCTTGTGCCTTGTATGTTTAAGGCGCCCTATGAGGTAATGTTAGACTAGCGATAATCTATACGCTAAGTCGGTTGGTATTGCACTTCCATCTCAATGGAGTGTCTGGGGTTTTGTAGATCACTTACGAAGTCGGTATTATCTTTACGACGATGTGTTGAACTCATGGTTCGGTGAGGTTCTTGTAGAAAACACAAGGTATAAAATAGTATTTTCTTCTGAAGTTTTACATGATGAAGATCAGGTATGATCGTACAAGTCTTTTATGACGATAGCTTGATCGCTTCTGCCCATGATGATGGCTAATCCTATCTCTCTACATGATAAAGCTTAGGTAAAGAGGTACAGGTCTTCTAATGACGATAGCTAACTCTGTTCTGCCCGTCTACCATCTCTGTTACAAGTTATAAAGGAACAGACAGTAGTTCGAACATATGAACATACTATCAGATGACATAGTTTCATACGAACACACAATCGAATGAGACACGCTACAGATCACGTAGGCCGTTTGAATAATAGGTCGGGTAGTTGTCTCAAGCAGGGAGCTTGGACTAATGTTTATAAACAATTGAATGACTACAGGTGACGGCATGTTATCTTAGCTTACATACTTATTGTATACGTCATCTTTAGCGTCTCTAGTCTGATCACATTCCTGCAAGCAATCTGGTTGACCTCTTTAGTTTTATTCTTTTATATATTATGGACTAACATTCCATATTTTTATTATGTAAACACTTACATATATATATATGTATATATATATATATATATATATATATATATATATATATATATATATATATATATATATGGTAAACAAAAGAAAAGAGGTTCCATAGCTGAACAGTGGAAGCCTTGGAGACTCATCAATTCTGGATGTTTATCAGATGTTCCCAAATATTCGGCTCTATTACTGTTTTCAACACCCAGTAGCCAAAGAACCTATGCAAAACAAATTTCTTGTAAATATCATTGATGAGGGAAAAGGACCTCTAAATGGTACACGGCCACTTGCGCTGATTAAAAAAGGGAAACTCTCGCTGATCGGCTCAAAAGATTAGTTATTGTATTTTTCCCCAGTGTGACCTCTCTCTTCCGCCTTCTACCTCTATTACCATTAAGCCCTCAAAAGAGTCTGTCATTGTCTCTCTGTGAGAGTGAAGGAAAATACAGCCACCCGCAGACTTGGCGGGTGCACTTGTCTGCCAGCTTTTGCAAAGCTCGCCCGACTACAGATTTGAGGTTCATCCTTAATGGGAATATTTATATCATTACTTTCAGCTTATTTGCGATGGAGTTTATACGTATGATTGCGCTTCTTATTTTCGATTTGCTACGGTACTAGTCTGGGGAGTCTTTTCATTTTCGTTCCTTTTATTTTTTATTTTAGCCAGTTGAACAAATTATAAAGCGTGGAGCCTAACTAATTTGTTCATCCCTCGGTATCTACCAGCTCTAGCACAAACTACAAAGTAAGCAATATATATATATATATATATATATGATATATATATATATATATATATATATTATATATATATATATATACTATATATATATATATAGAATATATATATATATATAGTATATATATATATGATATATAATTATATAATATTATATATATATAATATATTGTATATTAATTATTAATATATATATATATATAGATATACATATATATATGTGTGTGTATATAATATATATATATATATATATATATAATATATATATATATATATATATATATATATATATATATATATATATATATATATATATATATATACAGGGTGTTTCAAAATTAGAGACACCCCCCGTTCTACAGCATAAACTAAAACTGATATGGACAAAACCAAAAGTAATTCAGTGAATATTTAATATTTTGTGTGACCTCCATCTGCCTTTACCACAGTCTGCATTCTTGAGGGGTATGATTTCAGCAAATTGCAAAAAAGATGAGACTCAAACTCTATTTCCCTGAACACTTCGGTCACCTCTCTTCCCAGGTCGCTGAGGCTTGGTATACCATCAAAGTTCGCTGTGTGTGCTTCAACATGATCCTTTAAGATACTACCAATGTTTTCACACACATTAAGGTCAGGGAAGCTACCTGGAAATTCACTTGACGAGAAGAAATCGATACCACTGTTTCGAAGCAGCTCCTGTGTCTGAAGAGCCTTGAAACATGGTGCCTTATTATGCAAAAATGTGACTTCTTCAACAGATAACACATTTTCAGGATCTTTGAGGAAAGGATATACTCCACCAGTAAGCAAATTTTCTCTGAAGTATCCACCATTCCATGACTGTCCTTTTTCTTTGACGTTCCACATTAACTGTTTGGCTGTGAAACAGAGAAAAATTCCCAAACATTCAGGAAATTTCACAACTTGGCAATAGCGCACATCATCGCTGATATCATCCAATTTTGCAGCCCAAATGATGTCATTTTTATGATCTGGCTTCCTGACTGTGTAAATGAAGAATTCATCTGCTGCGGCAACATGGAGAAAGTCAGCTTCCTCCCAATCTTTAAGAAATGAACCACAAAACCATGCA